>NC_087206.1:41526088-41593588 GCF_015104395.2 Macrobrachium nipponense
GGTGGAATGCAGCAACAAACTGTCACGAAATCGTTGTTTAGTGCTTACCCGTCCACACATGCAGTTACCTGACAGCTGGTAAGAAGAACATTAGGTAATTCCATTAGCTCACCCGTTCTGGTGAGTGGACTGTGTCTACGTCCACAAACCGTCGTCTACAAGAAAGGTTTAACGTCAGTTTCGATGAACTGGCAGGAGGAATGACAGTTAAACAGAGAGAGAGAGAGAGAGAGAGAGGAGAGAGGATTTTTTTTTTTTAGGAAAGAAAAGACGATGAAGAGAGAGGAGAAGAGGATTTTACGGGAAGGAGGGGAAAGTTACGGAGGAGAGAGATAGAGAGAGAGACGAGAGAGGAGAGAGAGGATAGAAGATTGGTTTTACGAACGGGAAGGAGGGGATTAGAGAGAGGGAGGAGTAGATTAGAGAGATAGAGAGAGAAGAGGGGTGTTCGGGGATGAGAGAGAGAGAGAGAAGAGTGGGGTGTTTACGGGATAGGAGAGAAGAGAGCAGAGGAAGAGGGTTGGTTACGGAAGGATTGAGAGAGAGAGGATAGAAGAGGGGGTTACGGGAGGGGAGAGAGAGAGGGAGAGAGAGAGAGAGCGAGAGAGCAGAGAGAAGAGGGGTGGGTTACGGGAGGGGCGAGAGAGAGAGGAGGGGGGGGAGGAGAGAGAGAGAAGAGGGGTGTTAAACGGAGGGGGGGGGAAGAGGAGAGATGGGAGGAAGAAAAGGAAAGAGGGGTATTATGGAAGGAGAGGAGGAGGATAAGGAGAGAGCGAGCGAGCTTATCAGTTGTCATTCAGTGTTCCTACGCAATGCCGGTGTAACCGGTTCAAATGACTCCCCCAGTCAGTTCAAATTGGGTTCAGTCTACTCCCCGTCATCCGAAAACAACTCCCCGCTAGTTTGAAATGACTCCTCAGTCGAATGAACATAATTTTAAATTACTCCATTATGAAATGAACCTGGTTTGAAATTACTCTACGACCACTTAGAAAAGTTTGTTCAGAAGCACAGATCGATGGGGTTGTCGCTCTCACTGTCCCTTGAGTTGATTGCAGTGATGCTATGGAGTCCTTCAAAGAAATGAAGGAAGTGAAAGAGTTTTTGGTATCAAATACTCACCCTGAGCATTTAGGATACGACAAGGGGGCAAGGGGAGTGGGAGAAGAACATGAAAGGATTCGAAATAAATAGAAAAAGTTGACTCGAGCGGCCGACCCTTGCTGTACAGCGGGATTAATAAAGTCGAAAGAAGAAGAAGAGGAAAAAAGCAAATTTTGGGAGAAAGTGTCTGTCTTTCGTCATACAAAACAACTGTCTGAAATTTGTCCATAAGCCGGACAGTAAAGATTTAACAGGTTTATTTATTTGTCTTTACTAATTTTTATGGTACTTGAGAAAATTGGACTATTCAGCAACGGGACCTACATTGTAGATGTTAGCATCCTTAGGGTCACTGATGATCCCGAAAATCCGCTCGAAATTGTGGTGGCTAGTCACACCGCGGAGCTGGTGACAGTGACGAAACTATCTCTTTGGGAGGTCATAATGGCAGGGATGAAGTAATAGACCGCATAATGCAGAGATATTGGTGGCGCAACATCACAGTGGATGCAAATAAAGCAATCAAAACTTGCATGCGGTGCCAGAAAGCCAGCACTGTTTTCAAGAAGGTGGACTCAAAACTACATAGGATCCCCATCAAGCCTAAAATCATGCAACAAATTGGCGTTAACCTATGTTCACTTACGAAGTGAGTTTGGTTGAAAAAAGTAAAGAAAAACTTTTACACATCAACTATAATAAAGTTGTAGCCTTTGTCTGTCTGTCTGTCTGTTCACTAACTATTCCTTTTTTTACACTTTTTTTTTCAAGTCCTCCGATGGTCATGTCGCCATTGTGATGGCTGTATGTTATTTTTCAAAGTGGATCGAGGGCCGTCCTTTAAAATCAAAGGAAGCTGTCGAAGTGGCTCGGTTTTTGTACGAGGACATTATCTGTCGTCTTGGCTGTGTTGCCATACAAATCAATGCCCAGGAAGAGAGTTTGCTAACTGTCTCAGAAGCGCTCTACTCGTTCACTGGAACAACACAGAAAATCACATCTGTGTATCATCCTCAGGGAAGCGTTTGCATATTAATATCAATAAAGGTTTTGCTAATTCAAAGAAATTATATTATCATATTAATTATGATTATAACAATTTAATTGGTTTAAAGCAAATATATTCTATTAACTAACTTCAGGCTAATGGATTATTCGAGTGCAGCAACCGAACTGTTTAAGAACTTCTCTTCCAACTCTAAGTGATAGACATGAAAACTGGCATAAATGTTTTCACGGTGTCTTATTTACATTAAGGCATATCAAGGTAAAACTGTACTTATCGAAAAGTCTGTGCTGTTTGATAGTTCATCATTTTGCTTTTCTTAGATGTACAGTCCAGGCCTCCACCAAGTTTTCATCATTCAAGATGTATTGCCGAGAACCTGTACTACCCATTGATGTGGTCAATGAGTTCGCTAGCTTGACATCTGATCACGACGATCCTGAATTTGATGAGGCAGAGCTCCAAGCACCTCTATCAAAGCTTGAAACATTACAGGGTGGCTTGTTTGGTTTGTATAATGTTAATATCTTACAGAATGTTGTAATACACACACACACACACACACACACACATACACACAACACACACACATATATATTATATATATATATATATATAGATATATATATATATAGATAACATATACAATATATATGTGTGACAATCATCCATATACCATACTTAACCTTAAACGCCGAATGGACGTATTAAACGTCGAGTCAAAATCTCCCCCGATTGCCGAATGGACAATACCATACGTTGACTCAAAAAGTTTTTTTAAAAATTCGCGGAAAAATACTTATAGGCCTACCAGCCGAAAACTTTTGAATCACGCGCATTGGGGGATTCTGGGAGTTCACGGATCAAGGCGTTTGTTTTGTTTACAATCGATACGCAGGCGCACAAGCGCGATTTCTTTCTTATCGCACTAAAAGTATCAGTGACACATCTCAAAATTATTTCGTCACTTTGACATAATTTTTGCACCGTTTTAAATTATCCGTTACATGAAGTATTATATATGAAAATGTGCGCAATTTCATTTACAATACAACAAAATAATACTCATGATTGTAGCTTTTATCAGTTTTGAAATATTTCTATATAAATAACGAAAATAACGATAAGTGCCAAAATTTCAACCTTCGGTCAACTTTGACTCTACCGAAATGGTCGAAAAACGCAATTGTTAGCTAAAACGCTTATATTGTAGTAATATTCAACTATTTACCTTAATTTTGCAACAAATTGGAAGTCTCTAGCACAATATTTCGATTTATGGTGAATATATGAAAAAACTTTTTCTTTACGTCCGCGCGGTAACTCTTCCGAAAAAAATCATACATGCGATTGTGGTAATGTTTGCCCCATTTTAATTAGCCGTTACATAAAGTTTTATATATGGAAATGTGCGCAATTTCAATGCACAATACAATTAAAAACAACCCATGGTTGTAGCTTTTATCAGTTTTTAAATATTTTCATATAAAAAATGATAAGTGACAAATTTTCAAACCTTCGGTCAATTTTGACTCTACCGAAATGGTCGAAAAAAAACGCAATTGTAAGCTAAAACTCTTATATTTGAGTAATATTCAATCATTTACCTTCATTTTGTAACAAATTGGAAGTCTCTAGCACAATATTTTGATTTATGGTGAATTTATTTTCCTTGCGTCCGTGCGGTAACTCTTTCGAAAAAATCATATGTACGATTGTGGTAATGTTTGCACCATTCTAAATTAGCCGTTACATAAGTTTTATATATGAAAATGTGCGCAATTTCATTTAGAATACAACGAAAAATAATTGAAGGTTGTAGCTTTTCTCATTTTTGAAATATTTGCATATAAATCACGATAAATAGAAAAAAAAACCACGTTCGGTCAACTTTGACTCTACCGAAATGGTTGAAAAACGCAATTGTAAGCTAAAACTCTTATATTTTAGTAATATTCAATCATTTACCTTCATTTTGCAACAATTTGGAAGTCTCTAGCACAATATTTCGATTTATGGTGAATTTATGAAAAAAACTTTCCTTCCCTCCGCGCGCGGATTCTTCGCCATAAATCTCCGAATTGCGTACATCGCATTCTCGGAAAATTTGCTCCGTTTCATATTAGGCATTTCATAGAGTTTTATATATGAAAATGTGCGCAATTTCATGTAGAATAAAACGAAAAATATTTGAAGGTTGTAGCTTTTCTAATTTCCAAAATAATTGCATATAAAAAAATTTATAAAAGAATTTCGACATTTGGTCATTTTTAACTCTTCGGAAATGGTCGAAAACTGCAATTGTAAGCTAAAACTCTTACAGTATCGTAATATTCAATCATTTGTATTCATTTTGAAACAAATTGGAAGTCTCTAGAACAATATTTAGATTTACAGTGAATTTTTGAAAAAAACATTTTTTTACGTCCGCGCGTTACGAATTCGTACATCATTTTGTGATAATATTTTTCCGGTGTTGCTTTTATTGTTTTACAATGTATTATATATCAAAATGATTGAAATTTAGTGTACAATACAACGAAAAAAAAGAAACTCGTTAGCTTTTACCATTTTTTGCACAGCGTGATTTTAATACAATTATGTATGAATTTTTTTTTTTGCTACCATATATCGCATTATTTACATATGATAATGATATTATTTTTCATTTCTGATGATTGCATACTAAACTTCAGGCAATGACAAAAAAAGGAGCCAAACATTAACTCTGAATCTTCAAAACTAAGCGCGCTGTGATTTTTTGAAAAAATTATTTTTTCCGCTTCCGAGCTCACTCAAAACCGGCTCCGGCATTCGGGGGAGTTTTTTATTTTTACCGCTTCGGCGTTTAAGGGTTAAGTAAATTTCTTACAGGATGTCGTCTTCAAGAAAGCTGATGCCAACATTGAGCTTGACCAGGCAAAACAGCAAGCTGATTTTGGGAAGAGGCCATATAAAAAAGAATTTTGTCGTTGGCGAAAAGGTGCTGCGACACATCCTTCGCAGAGCTGACAGGAATGGAGGCAGCAGGCTGATCCGTGGGATGGTCCCTAAGAGATGGTTCAAGTTTCCGAAAAGGGGCTATACTGTTTTGTTAATGCAACTACAACAACTGCCCTCAAGAAGTAGGTGAACGGATGCAACTGAAGCCCTTCTTAGAAAGCGCTGCTTCAAAAGTCTCCTTGCCACCGTTATCTCTGCCATTAGTCCAAGAACATTACCTATAATATTGGCAAAAAAAAAAAAAATTAAAAAAAATGTTAAAATAAGAACAAAATGTTATAAAGCTGATTTTTTCACCATACTCCAGAAATATAATGTACTATAACATCAAAAGCCCAAGAAAGTCCATCTGGAGCTTAAGTCAGAAGTCACGTCCAAAGTACAGGCCACCCTTGTTATAACATACCCTGAAGACCTTCAAATATTACTAAAATGTAGACATCTTCTAAACATTAAATGTACATTTTATTGGTGTATTATTAATCAACTAAACATCTTCCAATACAATCTTCAACATATGTAACCAATGAAAGTAGGGTTAGGATTTTTGAATGTTCTTAGCACGTTTCGTAATCAAGTTAAATATCTTCACTTGAGACATGCAATGTTTGTATATGTTTGTTCCTCAAACTTGCTGCACATTGAAGTGCAGTGTAATCCAAGTTTTCAGCATCCACAAACCTTTCCACAATGACTTTTGCACCCGCATGCCACAGGTTTGAGTAGACATTCTGGTGCCACTGGTTTATCTGTTCCAACTGGGACCACCATGTCGTCTTTGTGTCGCCAACCCCATTCCTTGGAATTTAACAGGTTCCCTTTCCACTGCTGAACTGTCAGATACACTCTAAATGAGTGGTGTCTTGTTGCTGCACTAGTTGGGGTTAGTGATTACAAGAGTCACTTGTGATACAAGAATGACAAGCAAATCAGTTTCAGTACCAATCACAACAACTGACTTTTCAGAACATCTCTTAATAAAACGGATCTTGACTGTATTTATACTACCACTTATGGTTATGACTCGATCACTGTGCTTCAGCTTTACACCAGAGAACTCTGTAATATCTACAGAGGTAGCCACGACATCACCTATTTCATGGGGTTAGTCACTGTTAACAGATGCATCTGCCACTAGGCCTGTGTATATAGCAACTAGTTTTTCTGGTTATAACATGTGAAAGGAGAATGGGCATTCAACCATCTTAGAAAGCTTGCTAGGTCTTTGTGGTCTTGTACCTGAGAACTTTGTCATAGGTCCTCCTGTTGCTCAGTCGATGTATGGATATTTGTAGACTGTTCAATTACTTCACAGAGAGAAATGCAGTGGGGAAATGCATGTATCCACTTTGTTACAGTACTTTCAGTAATTCCACATCCATGAGACATGCCCTCTGAAGATTTAAGCATTCGCATAAAGTTTTGTTCAAGTTTCCACTCTACAGGCAACTGTCTGTATTTAGTTTCAGACATTTTTGATTCCAGTAATTTCATTTATTAAAGATACAGTCTGGCAGACATGGCATAAGCAAGGTGCCCAGCATCATGAAAGTAGGGTATCTTTCTCCTGATGCATGACAAGTGCAACTTCCAATCACCTCTATGTTCGGCATACAGAATCATCTTCAGAATGGATACTTGTTCCAGGTAGTTGATCCATAATTTTCCAGTAGGGCTTTTCAGTTTTTCTTCAACTATGATATTGGCCAGAGTAGTCAAAAAGATTTGGATTGAAGCATCACCAAGAAGACTGCCAGTGGCACAGGCACAAAATCACCCTGAAGATGTTCAAGTATTGAATTCATTTTTTTCTTTCTGGCTTTCATCAATTAAATCTTAACTATTTGGGAGCAGTAGGAGAACAAAACAGCTGATGTCAATATGTGAACTCTGACAGCTCGAGCATATACGTCCAGTTATCATGTGTATCACTGTTTTGGTAGTATATACAGTTTCCCACAGAGATGAAAACCATCTAAGCGAACTACTACGTCTGTAGATCTGTACATGCAGCAACAATCTCTGCTGTTTTTAAGTTTAATGGTTGGCTGAATGTCACGAAGCATGTCTTGATACCATGCAATACACATTGCCTTTTAGCAAGGACAAGGCTGTATTTATTGTACTTGGATTTGACAGATCAAGATGCATAAATGGAAGGATTTCAATCCTTGTTTTCTCATAGTTTGCACCCCTCACAGCAGTTTGCATAAACCGATTCCATGATGGACAGGTATCAACTGAAAAGTTCCACATCCACAAGTAGTTGAGAGACAATGCCAAATGTTGACTGGGAAGACTAATTATGACCTCCTTTAGAAGATCAAGGGCGATAGAGCTTAGTCCTATATATGGGTAGCTTTCCAAACTTCCCAGCCACTGCTGCTTTTGGTAAGTCTAGCAGATCGTCTGAGAGTTATACTTTCTGGGTTACTAGCTGGTGTCACACACGCTATACCACCCACTGTATGGAAAGTATTGTGACCAGAAATCGTCGCAGTATTGAAATCTGCATTACTGAGCATGAATTGGAAAAAACCATCTAAGTTGTATGTTGGTACGTCAGTTGACAAAATTGATGCATATAGGCATTGTGCTTCCTTGTAATCATCATAGAGGCCCATGTTACTGAGTATAGCTATCTCAAGATCCGTACCTCCAGTGGACCCAATCTCTTCATTTCATCGCAGCCTAGCATTTAATAGCCTATTATTAGGTATGTTCTCCTTGAAACATTGCGCAACCTAATTTCACACTTTGCCACTTGATTTCTGACTTAAGCTCCAGGAGGACTTTCTTGGGCTTTAGATATGTTATGATATATGATAAGACTCAATTATTCTGAGAAAATCAGCTTTATAACACTTATTTCCTTTTCTTTTACTAATGCTCCTGGACTACATCTCCCAAGTGTCCAGGTCGTCGGGGATGAGCAACAGAAGATTGATTACAAGTTCCATCCTCTGACGGTCGCAAATAAGCGAAACATCTATAACAACTCTGGTGGACGTCTGAAATTAAAAGAGAAGTCAGGTCCATCCAGAAAAATAAATACAAATTTCAAGAACACCAGCGAACCGCTTCTAGTTAAGAAGGACATTGAAGGAGAAGGAAACTGTCTCTTTTGCTCACTGTCATATTATGCCATAACCGGAGAAGAGGACCAACACACCGTCATCAGGAGCTTAATATGCGATTATGCTAGCATCAACAAAAGTACCAGAGATGTTTCAATGCATCAGGATAAAGTCTGGGGGACTACAACAGAGATTTTTGTGTGGGCCGAGTTTGGTCCAACTTACACATGACACATACATAAACCAAAAGACAGTTAACGTATTTTTATATCCTGAAAACAAGTCAGAGTTTTATCAGTCATTTCAATGTCAAAATTGTAGTAAAAGTGTAATTACTCGTGTATTGCAACTACTTTGAGCATTAAGAAATGGGAGTCATTTCAACCTGATGGGTTGTGCTGTCAAACTAGTTTCAATTGACTAGGGGGCTGCTGTCAAACTAGTTTCAACTGAATGGGGAGTAATGTCAAACTAGTTTCAATTGACTGGGGAGTGCTGTCAAACTATTTTCAATTGACTGGGGGTTGGGGGCTGCTGTTAAAGTAGTTTCATATGACTGAGGAAAGGGGGGGGATTGCTGTCAAACTAGTTTCAACTGAATGGGGAGTGCTTTCAAACTAATTTCAATTGACTGGGGGTTGGGCGCTGCTGTCAAAGTAGTTTCATATGACTGGGAAAGGTGGGGGGGGGGGGGGGCAGTTTGCTGTCAAACTAGTTTCAATTGTCTTGGGGTGCTGTCAAACTATACTCTGTTTTTTTCCATGTGTCCATCCGCCTGTGGTGGTTGCGCATGGTAACACTGTGTCCCGGGGCTTTAAATAGTTAAGCTATGTGTAAGTTTTAGGTAAATAAAAAGCTATCTTGGTGTACATTTGCGACTGAAAAGTGTTTTAATAATTTACTGTATGCGAATTACACCGTTAATATTCGAACTAGCCAGGACAGAGTGTTACCAGGCGCAAACACCACAGGCGGATGGACAGATGGAAAAAAACAGAGTATAGTTTCAACTGACTGGGGAGTACTGTCAAACTAGTTTCAATTGACTGGGGGTGCTGTCAAAGTAGTTTTTTTCATATGACTGGTGCTGTCATACTAGTTTCAATTGACTGGGAAAGGTGTTGCTGTGAAACTACTAGTTTCATTTGACAGGGGGGTGCTGTCAAACTAGCTTCAATTGACTGAGGAGTGCTGCCAAACTAGCTTCAATTGACTGAGGGGTGCTGTCAAACTAGCTTCAATTGAACTGAGGGGTGCTGTCCAAACTAGCTTCAAATTGACTGGGGGGTGCTGTCAACTAGCTTTCATTGACTGAGGAAGTGCCTGCCAAACTAGCTTCAATTGACTGAGGGGTGCTGTTAAACTAGCTTCAATTGACTGAGGGGTGCTGTCAAACTAGCTTCAATTGACTGGGGGGTGCTGTCAAACTAGCTTCAATTGACTGACAAGTGATGTCAAACTAGCTTCAATTGAGTGGAGCATGCTGTCAAACAAGCTTCGACTGACTGAGGGGTGCTGACAAACTAGCTTCAATTAACTGGAGGGTGCTGTCAAACTAGCTTCAATTGACTGGGGGGTGCTGTCAAACTAGCTTCAATTGACTGGGGGGTGCTGTCAAACTAGCTTCAATTGACTGGGGGGTGCTGTCAAACTAGCTTCAATTGACTGGGGGGTGATGTCAAACTAGCTTCAATTGACTGGGGGTGCTGTCAAAGTAGTTTACATGACTGGGGAAAGGTTCGGGGGGGGGGGGGGGGGGGGGGGGGGGGGGGGTTACAGTGAAACTACTAGTTTCATTTGACTGGGGGGTGCTGTCAAACTAGATTCAATTGACTGGGGGGCTGCTGTCAAACTAGCTTCAATTGACTGGGGGTGCTGTCAAAGTAGTTTCACATGACTGGGAAAGGTTGGGGGGGGGGGGGGGGGGGGTTGCAGTGAAACTACTAGTTTCATTTGACTGGGGGGTGCTGTTAAACTAGATTCAATTGACTGAGGGGTGCTGTCAAACTAGCTTCAATTGACTGGGGGTGCTGTCAAACTAGATTCAATTGACTGGGGGTGCTGTCAAACTAGATTCAATTGACTGGGGGTGCTGTCAAACTATTGATTCAATTGACTGGGGGTGCTGTCAAACTAGATTCAATTGACTGGGGGTGCTGTCAAACTAGCTTCAATTGACTGGGGTGCTGTCAAACTAGCATCAATTGACTGAGGGGTGCTGTCAAACTAGATTCAATTGACAGGGGGTTGCTGTCAAATAGCTTTAATCGACTGGGGGTGCTGTCAAACTAGCTTCAATTGACTGAGGGGTGCTGTCAAACTAGATTCAATTGACTGGGGGGTGCTGTCAAACTAGATTAAATTGACTGGGGGGTGCTGTCAAACTAGATTCAATTGACTGGGGATGCTGTCAAACTAGATTCAATTGACAGAGGGGTGCTGTCAAACTAGATTCAATTGACTGAGGGGTGCTGTCAAACTAGCTTCAATTGACTGAGGGGTGTTGTCAAACTAGATTCAATTGACTGGGGGGTGCTGTCAAACTAGATTCAATTGACTGGGGGTTGCTGTCAAACTAGCTTCAATTGACTGAGGGTTGCTGTCAAACTAGCTTCAATTGACTGGGGGTGCTGTCAAACTAGCTTCAATTGACTGAGGGGTGATGTCAAACTAGCTTCAATTGACTGGTGGGTGCTGTCAAACTAGCTTCAATTGACGGGGGGGGGGGCTGTTAAACTAGCTTCAATTGGATGAGGGGTGATGTCAAACTAGCTTCAATTGATTGAGGGGTGCTGTCAAACTAGCTTCAATTGACTGAGGGGTGATGTCAAACTAGCTTCAATTGACTGGGAGGTGCTGTCAAACTAACTTCAATTGACTGGGGGGTGCTGTCAAACTAGCTTCAATTGATTGACGGGTGCTGTTAAATTAGCTACAATTGACTGGGGGTGCTGTCAAACTAGCTAAAATTGACTGGGGGATGCTGTCAAACTAGCTTCAATTGGATGAGGGGTGCTGTCAAACTAGCTTTAAGTGACTGGGGGGGGGTTGCTGTCAAACTAGCATTAATTGACTGAGGGGTGATGTAAACTAGCTTTATTTGACTGGGGGGTGCAGTCAAACTAGCTTCAATTAACTGGGGGTGATGTCAAACTAGCTTCAATTGACTGGGGATGTGCGGTCAAAATAGCTTCAATTGACAGGGGATGTGCGGTCAAAATAGCTTCAATTGACTGAGGGGTGATGTCAAACTAGCTTCAATTGACTGAGGGGTGATGTCAAACTAGCTTCAATTGACTGAGGGGAAAGGTCAAACTAGCTTCAATTGACTGAGGGGTGCTGTCAAACCAGCTTCAATTAACTGGGGGTGATGATAAACTAGCTTCAATTGACTGGGGGAGGGTGCTGTCAAACTAGCTTTAATTGACTGGGGGGTGCTGTCAAACTAGCTTCAATTGACTGGGGGGTTCTATCAAACCAGCTTCAATTAACTGGGGGTGATGATAAACTAGCTTATATTGACTAGGGGTGCTGTCAAACTAGCTTTAATTGATGGGGGGGGGGTGCTGTCAAACTAGCTTTAATTGACTGGGGGGTGCTGTCAAACTAGCTTCAATTGACTGGGGGGTTCTATCAAACCAGCTTCAATTAACTGGGGGTGATGATAAACTAGCTTCAATTAACTGGGGGTGCTGTCAAACTAGCTTTAATTGACTGGGGGGGGGTGCTGTCAAACTAGCTTTAATTGACTGGGGGTGTGCCAAATTAGCTTCAATTGCCTGGGGGGTCTATCAAACCAGTTTCAATTAACTGGGGGTGATGATAAACTAGCTTCATTGACGGGGGGGGGGGGGGGGTGCTGTCAAACTAGCTTTAATTGACTGAGGGGTGCTGTCAAACTAGCTTCAATTGACTGAGGGGTGCTGTCAAACTAGCTTCAATTGACTGGGGGGTTCTGTCAAACCAGCTTCAATAAACTGGGGGTGATGATAAACTAGCTTCAATTGACTGGGGAGGGGGGTGCTGTCAAACTAGCTTTAATTGACTGGGGGGGGTGCTGTCAAACTAGCTTCAATTGACTGAGGGGTTCTATCAAACCAGCTTCAATTAACTGGGGGTGATGATAAACTAGCTTCAATTGCCTGGGGGGGGGGGGTGCTGTCAACTAGCTTTAATTGACTGGGGGGGTGCTGTCAAACTAGCTTCAATTGACTGAGGCCGGGGTTCTATCAAACCAGCTTCAATTAACTGGGGGTGATGATAAACTAGCTTCAATTGCAATTGCCTGAGGGGGGGGGCGGGGGGGGGGTGCTGTCAAACTAGCTTCAATTGACTGGGGGGGTTCTATCAAACCAGCTTCAATTAACTGGGGGTGATGATAAACTAGCTTCATTGACTGGGGGGTGTTGTCAAACTAACTTCAATTGGACTGGGGGGTGTTGTCAAACTAGCTTCAATTGGACTGGGGGGTGTTGTCAAACTAGCTTCAATTGACTGAGGGGTGATGTCAAACTAGCTTCAATTAACTGAGGGGTGATGTAAACTAGCTTCAATTTGGGGGTGTTGTCTGATGTAAACTAGCTTCAATTAACTGGGGGGTGTTGTCAACTAGCTTCAATTGACTGGGGGTGATGTCAAAACTACCATCAATTAAGTGGGGGGTGGTTGTCAAAACTAGCTTCAAATTACCTGGGGGGTGATGTTTCAAAAACTAGCTTTAAAATTGACTGAGCGGGGTTGGATGTCAAAACTAGCTTCATTGACTGGGGGGTGGGGGTGCTGTCAAAAACTAGCTTCAATTGACTGGGGGTATGCTGTCAAAAACTAGCTTCACACTTACCTGGGAGGGGGGTTTGTCAAACTAGCTTTAATTGAACTGGAGGGCGGGGTGATGTCCAAACTAGCTTCAATTGACTGGGGGGTGATGTCAAACTAGCTTCAAATTGACTGGGGGGTGATGTCAAACTAGCCTTCTAATTACCTGGGGGTGATGTCAAAACTAGCTTTAATTGACTGAGAAGGTGATGTCAAACTAGCTTCAATTGACTGGGTGGGGGTTGATGTTCAAACTAGCTTCAATTGACTGGGGGTGCTGTCACAAACTAGCGTTCAATTGACTGGGGGTGGGGGGTGTTGTCAAATTACTAGCCTTCAATTGGACTGGGGGTGTGTCAAACTAGCTTCAATTGGACTGGGGGTGCTATTAAACAACTAGCTTCAATTGACTGAGGGGTGATGTCAAACTAGCTTCAATAACTAGTCGTGCTGTGTCAAACTAGCTTCAATGACTAGGGGGTGATGTCCAAATACTTCAATTAAGTGGGGGGGTGGTTGTCAAACTAGCTTCAATTACTGGGGGGGTGATGTCAAACGAGCTTAAATTGACTGAGTAGTCAAAACTTAGCTTCAATTCAGGGGGTGATGTCAAACTACTTCAATTGAGTGGGGGTGCTGTCGAAACTAGCTTCATCTACCTGGGGGGTGATGTCAAACTAGCTTCAATTGACTGGGGGGTGCTGTCAAACTAACTTCAATTACCTGGGGGGTGATGTCAAACTAGCTTCAATACGGGGTGTTTTGTCATACTAGTCAATTAAATGGGGGGTGCTGTCAAACTAGCTTCAATTGACTGGGGGTTGATGTCGAACTAGCTTCAATTGACTGGGGGTGATGTCAAACTAGCTTCAATTACCTGGGGGTGATGTCAAACTAGCTTCAATTACCTGGGGGGTGATGTCAAACTAGCTTCAATTGACTGGGGGGTGCTGTCAAACAAGCTTCAATTACCTGGGGGGTGATGTCAAACTAGCTTTAATTAACTGAGGGGTGATGTCAAACTAGCTTCAATTAACTGGGGGTGTTGTCAAACTAGCTTCAATTACCTGGGGGTGATGTCAAACTAGCTTTAATTGACTGAGGGGTGATGTCAAACTAGCTTCAATTAACTGGGGGGTGATGTCAAACTAGCTTCAATTGACTGGGGGGTGCTGTCAAACTAGCTTCAATTACCTGGGGGGTGCTGTCAAACTAGCTTCAATTAACTGGGGGGGGGGGGTGATGTAAAATTAGCTTTCAATTAACTGGGGTGGTGTCAAACTAACTTCAATTGACAGGGGGGTTTTGTCAAAACTAGCTTCAATTACCTAGGGGGAGGGGTGATGTCAAACTAGCTTCAATTAACTGGGGGGTGATGTAAAATTAGCTTCAAATAACTGGGGGGTGCTGTCAAACTAGCTTCAATTGACTGGGGGGTGCTGTCAAACTAGCTTCAATTAACTGGAAGGTGATGTCAAACTAGCTTCAATTGACTGGGGATGTTGTCAAAATAGCTTCAATTAACTGGGGGTGATGTCAAACTAGCTTTAAATGACTGGGGGGTGCTGTCAAACCAGATTCAATTGACTGAGGGGTGATGTCAAACTAGCTTCAATTAACTAGGGGGTGATGTCAAACTAACTTCAATTGAGTGGAGCATGCTGTCAAACTAGCTTCGATTGACTAAGGGGTGATGTCAAACTAGCTTCAATTAACTGGGGGGTGATGTCAATCTAGCTTCAATTGACTGAGGGGTGATGTCAAACGAGCTTTAATTGACTGGGGGTGCTGCAAAAACTAGCTTTAATTGACTGGGGCTGTTGTCAAACTAGCTTCAATTGACTGGGGGGGTGCTGTCAAACTAGCTTCAATTGACGGGGGGGTGGGGGGGGGGGTGATGTCAAACTAACTTCAATTGACTGGAGGTATTGTCAAACTAGCTTCAATTGACTGGGGGGTATTGTCAAACTAGCTTCAATTGACTGAGGGGTGCAGTCAAACTATATTCAATTAACTGGGGGGTGCATTAAAACTACTTCAATTGACTGACTGTGCTGTGAAACTAGCTTCAATTGAAACTGGGGGTGCTGTCAAACTAGCTTCAATTGACTGGGGGGTGCTGTCAAACTAGCTTCAATTGACTGGATGGGTGCTGTGAAAACTAGCTTCAATTGACTGGGGTGCTGTCAAACTAGCTTCAATTGACTGGGGGGTGCTGTCAACCTAGCTTTAATTGAGTGGGGGTGCTGTCAAACTAGCTTCAATTGACTGAGGGGTGCAGTCAAACTAGCTTCAAATAACTGTGGGGTGCATTCAAACTAGCTTCAATTGACTGCGGGGTTGACTGTGAAAAACTAGCTCAATGACTGGGGGGTGCTGTCAGCTTCAATTGGACTGGGGTGCTGTTCAAAAACTAGCTTCAATTGACTGGGGGGGTGCTGTCAAACTAGCTTTCAATTGACTGGTTAAGTGGGGTGCTGTCAACTAGCTTCAATTGATGGGGGTGCTGTCAAACAGCTTCAATGACTGAGGTTAATGCATGTCAAACTAGCTTTCAATAACTGGGGGTGCTGTCAAACTAGGGGCTTAAATAAGACCTTGGGGGGGTACTGTCAAACTAGCTTCCACTGAAATGAGGGGTGGGGATGTCAAACTAGCTTCAAATTAAACTGGGGGGGTAAATGGTCAAAACTAGCTTCAATTGAATGGAGGGTACTGTCAAACTAGATTAATTGACTGAGGGGTTGATGTCAAACTAGCTTCAATTTAACTGGGGGGGGTGTTCAAACTAGCTTCAAATTGACCTGGGGGGAGGGGCTTATGTAAATAGCTTCAATTAAACTGGGGGGTGCTGCCAAACAGCTCTTAATTGACTGAGGGGGTACTGTCAAATCTTTAAGATTCAATTGAAAATAGGGGTTGTAGAAACTAGCTTCAATTAACTGGGGCGGTGCTGTCACTAGCTCAATTGATTGGGGTGATGTTCAAACTAGCTTCAATGACTTAGGGGGTGATGTCCAAAACTAGCTTCAATGACTGGGGGGTTGATGTCAAACTAGATTCAATTGAATGAGGGGTGATGCCAAACAGCTTCAATTGGGAGAGGGGTGATGTAAAACTAGCTTTACAATTGACTAAGGGGTGATGTCAAATAGCTTCAAATTGACTTGGGGGGTGATGCCAAATTAGCTCAAACGACTAAGGGGTGATGTCAAACTAGCTTCAAATTGAAGAGGGGTGGTGTTCAAAACTAGCTTCAAATTAACTGCTGTCAAACAAGCATTAATTGACTGGAGGGGGGTTGCTGTCAAACTAGATTCAATTGACTGAGGGGTGCTGTCAATCTAGCTTCAATTAACTGGGGGGTGCTGTCAAACTAGCTTTAATTGACTGGGGGGGGTGCTGTCAAACTAGATTCAATTGACTGAGGGGTGATGTCAAAACTAGCTTCGATTGACTGAGATGATGCAAACTAGCTTCAATTGACTGGGGGGTGATGTCAAACTAGCTTCAATTGACTGGGGGGTGCTGTCAAACTAGCTTCAATTGACTGGGGGGTGTTGTCAAATTAACTTCAATTGGACTAGGGGGTGTTGTCAAACTAGCTTCAATTGGACTGGGGGTGCTGTTAAACTAGCTTCAATTGACTGAGGGGTGATGTCAAACTAGCTTCAATTAACTGAGGGGTGATGTAAACTAGCTTCAATAACTGGGGGGTGTTGTCAAACTAGCTTCAATTGACTAGGGGGTGATGTCAAACTACCTTCAATTAAGTGGGGGGTGTTGTCAAACTAGCTTCAATTACCTGGGGGGTGATGTCAAACTAGCTTTAATTGACTGAGGGGTGATGTCAAACTAGCTTCAATTGACTGGGGGGTGCTGTCAAACTAGCTTCAATTGACTGGGGGGTGCTGTCAAACTAGCTTCAATTGACTGAGGGGTGATGTCAAAATAGCTTCAATTAACTAGGGGGTGCTGTCAAACTAGCTTCAATTACCTGGGTGATGTCAAACTAGCTTCAATTACCTGGGGGTGATCTGTCAAACTAGCTTTCAATTGACTGGGGGGTGCTGTTCAAACAGCTTCAATTACCTGGGGGTGATGTCAAACTAGCTTTAATTGACTGGGGGGTGATGTCAAACTAGCTTCAATTTACTGGGGGGTGTTGTCAAACTAGCTTCAATTACCTGGGGGTGATGTCAAACTAGCTTTAATTGACTGAGGGGTGATGTCAAACTAGCTTCAATTAACTGGGGGGTGATGTCAAACTAGCTTCAATTGACTGGGGGGTGCTGTCAAACTAGCTTCAATTACCTGGGGGGTGCTGTCAAACTAGCTTCAATTAACTGGGGGGGGGGGTGATGTAAAATTAGCTTTAATTAACTGGGGGGTGGTGTCAAACTAACTTCAATTGACAGGGGGGTTTTGTCAAACTAGCTTCAATTACCTAGGGGGTGATTTGTCAAAAACTAGCTTCAATTAACTAGGGGTGATGTAAAAAATTAGCTTCAAATAACTGGGGGGTGCTGTCAAACTAGCTTCAATTGACTGGGGGGTGCTGTCAAAACTAGCTTCAATTAAACTGGGAGGGTGATGTCAAACTAGCTTCAATTGACTGGGGGGGGGATGTTGTCAAAATAACTTCAATTAACTGGGGGTGCGTCAAACTAGCTTTAAATGACTGGGGTGCTGTCAAACCAGACTTCAATTGGACCGAGGGGCTGATGTCAAACTAGCTTCAAATTAACTAGGGGGTGATGTTCAATAACTTACAATTGAGGGGGGGTGGAGCATGCTGTCAAAAACTACTTCGATTGACTAAGGGGTGATGTCAAACTAGCTTCAATTGGACTGGTGGGTGATGTCAAATCTAGCTTCAATTGATTAGGGGGGTGATGTCAACGAGCTTTAATTGGGGACTGGGGGGGTGCTGTCAAACTAGCTTCAATTAACTGGGGGGTGCTGTCAAACTACCTTCAATTCTAATGGGGGGTGCCTGTAAAACTACCTTCAATTGATGGGGGTGCTGCAAACTAGCTTAATTGACCTGGGGGGTGCTGTGAAACTTAGCCTTCAATTGAATGGGGGGTTGCTGTTCAACTAAAGTTCAATTGACTGGGGTAGTGCTGGTCAACCTAACTTTAATGAGTTGGGGGTGGGGGGTGCTGTCAAACTTAGCTCTTCAATGACTTGAAAAGGGGTGGCAGTCCAAACTTTAGGCTTCCAAATAACTTGTGGGGTGCATTCAAAATGCTTCAATTGAAACTGGGGGTTGCGTGTGAAACTACTTCAATTGAATGGGGGGTGCGTGAAACTAGCTTCAATTGGACTGGGGGGTGCTGTCAAACTAGCTTCAATTGACTGGGGGGTGCTGTCAAACTAGCTTACTTGACTGGGGGGGTGGCTGTCAAAACTAGTTCAATTGACGGGGGTTGCTGTCAAACTAGCTTCAATTGACTTGAGGGGTTGATGTCAAACTAGCTTCAATTAACTGAGGGGTGCTTGTTACTAGATTTAATGGACTGGGGGGGGTATGTCAAACTAGCTTCAATGACTGAAGTGGGGAGCAACTAGCTTCAATCAACTGTACTGTCAAAATAGAATTTACCATTGAAACTGAGTACTGTCAAACTAGGGGATTCAATTGAATTGAGGGGGATGGTCAAACTAGATTCAATTAACTGGGGGGTGCTGTCAAACTAGCTTCAATGACTTGATGGGGGGTGATGTCAAAACTAGCTTCAATTAATGGGGGGTGCTGGTCAACTAAGCTTCTATTGACTGTAGTTACTGTCAAATCTAGAATTCATTGAAACTTCGAAGGGGGTGAAATGTTCAAACTAGCTTCAAATTACTTCTGGGGGGCTGTTCAAACTAGCTTCAAATGACGGGGGGTGATGTCAAAACTAGCTTTAATCGACTGGGTGGGGTGATGCAAACTAGCTTCAATTGACTGGGGGGGTGTGATGCAAACCTAAAGCTCCCAAATTGACTGGGGGGGAGGGGTGAATGGTCAAACTAGCTTCAATTTTTTGAAGAGGGGTGATGTCACACTAGCTTCGATTGAAACTGGAAGGGGGGTGGATGTCAAAAACTAGCTTCAATTACCTGGGGGGTGCTGTCAAAATAGCTTCAATTAACTGGGGGGGTGATGTCAAACTAGCTTCAATGACTGGGGGGTGGTGTCAAAAGAAAGCTTCAATTGCAATGGGGGTGTCAAACTAGCTTCAAAATTAGCTGGGGGCAATTGTGATGTCAAACTAGATTCAATTAACGGGGGGGTGATGTTTAAAAACTAGTTCAATTACTGGGGGGTGCTAGTCAAAACTAGCTTCAATTGGGAAAATTGGGGGGGATGCCTGTCAAAAGAGTAGCCTCATTGACTTGGAAGGTGATGTCAAAATAGCCCAATGACTGGGGATGTAAGCAAAATAGCTCAATTAAAGGGGGGGTGATGTCAACTGCTTTAAATGAGGGGCTGGGGGAGTGCTGTAAAACAGATTAAATTGAATGAGGGTGGTGTCTAGCTTCAATAACTAGGGGGTGATGTCAAAACTAACTTCAATTGAGTGGGAGCATGCTGTCAAACTAGCTTCGATTGACTAAGGGGTGATGTCAAACTAGCTGCAATTAACTGGGGGGTGATGTCAATCTAGCTTCAATTGACTGAGGGGTGATGTCAAACGAGCTTTAATTGACTGGGGGGTGCTGTCAAACTAGCTTCAATTAACTGGGGGTGCTGTCAAACTACCTTCAATTGTCTGGGGGGTGCTGTCAAACTACCTTCAATTGACTGGGGGTGCTGTCAAACTAGCTTTAATTGACTGGGGGTGTTGTCAAACTAGCTTCAATTGACTGGGGGGGTGCTGTCAAACTAGCTTCAATTGACTGGGGGGGGGTGATGTCAAACTAGCTTCAATTGACTGGAGGTATTGTCAAACTAGCTTCAATTGACTGGGGGGTATTGTCAAACTAGCTTCAATTGACTGAGGGGTGCAGTCAAACTAGCTTCAATTAACTGGGGGGTGCATTCAAACTACCTTCAATTGACTGGGGGGTGCTGTCAAACTAGCTTCAATTGACTGGGGGGTGCTGTCAACCTAGCTTTAATTGAGTGGGGTGCTGTCAAACTAGCTTCAATTGACTGAGGGGTGCAGTCAAACTAGCTTCAATTAACTGGGGGGTGCATTCAAACTAGCTTCAATTGACTGGGGGGTGCTGTGAAACTAGCTTCAATTGACTGGGGGGTGCTGTGAAACTAGCTTCAATTGACTGGGGGGTGCTGTCAAACTAGCTTCAATTGACTGGGGGGTGCTGTCAAACTAGCTTCAATTGACTGGGGGGTCTGTCAAACAGCTTCAATTGGACTGAAGGGGTGATGTCAAACTAGCTTCATTGACTAAGGGGGTGACTGTCAACTAGCTTCAATAAATGGGGGGTGCAATGTCAAACTATCATTGACTGAGGGGTGAGTCAAACTAGCTTCAATTATAGGGGGGTGCCTGTCAAACTAGCTTCAATTGACTGAGGGGTGATGTCAAAAAAAAAAAAAAACTTAAAGCTTCAATTAACCTGCTGTTCAAACTAAGCTTCAATTGGGGGACTGGAGGGGGGGGGTACTGTCAAACTAGATTCAATTGACTGAGGGGTGATGTCAAACTAGCTTCAATTAATGGGGGGTTGCTGTCAAAAAAACTAGCTTCAATTGACTGGAGGGGGGTTGAATGTCAAAAAACTAAAAAAAGTTTCAAAAAAATTTGACTGGGGGGTGATCGTCAAACTAGCTTCAATTACGGGGGGTGGTCAAATTAGCTTTTCAATTGAATGGGGGGGGGGGGGGGGGGGGGGGGGGGGGGGTGTGTCAAAACTGTTCAATTGACCTGAGGGGTGATGTCAAACTAAGTTCAATTGACTGGGGTGATTGTCAACTAGCTTTTTAAATGACTTGGGGGGGGGGTTGACTGAGGGGTGATGTCAAACTAGCTTCATGACTGAAAGGGGGGTGCTGTCAACTAGCTTCAAATTCATTCAACAATTAACCTGGGGGGTGTGTTCAAACTAGCTTAATTGACTTGGGGGGGGGTGTGTCAAACTAGAAATTCAATTGACTAGGGGGGTGCGTTCAAACTAGCTTTCAAATTGACTGGGGGGAGGGTTACTGCTTTCAATTTAAACTGGGGGGTGCTGTTTCAAACTAGCTTCAATTAATGGGGTGTTGTCACTAGCTTCAATACCTGGGGGGTGATGTCAAAACAGTAGCTCAATTAACTGGGGGGGCTGTCAAACTACTTCAATTGACTGGGGTGTACTGTCAAACTAGATTCAATGGACTGAGGGTGATGTCAACTATCTTCAATAACTGGGGGTGCTGTCAAACTAGCTTCAATTGACTGAGGGGTGATGTCAAACTAGACTTCAATTGACTGGGGGTGATGTCAAACTAGCTTCAATTGACTGGGGTGATGTCAAACTTAGCTTCAATTGCTGAGGTGAGTCAAACTAGCTTCAATTTGACTGAGGGGTGATGTCAAACTAGCTTCAATTGACTAAGGGGTGATGTCAACTAGCTTCAATTGACTGGGGGTATGTCACACTAGCGTTCAATTACCTGGGGGTGTTGAATGTCAAAATAGGGGGGCTTCAATTGAACTGGGGGTGCGTCAAAAACTTAGCCTTCAATTACCTGGGGGGTGCTGTTGAAAACTAGCTTGAAATTAAACTGGGGGTGATGTCAAACTAGCTTCAATTAACTGGGGGGTGTTGTCCAAACTAGCCTTTCAATTGACCTGGGGGGATGATGTTTCAAACTAGCTTTAATTGACACTGAGGGGTGATGTTAAACCTAGCTTCAATTAACTAGGGGGGTGACGTAAAATTAGCTTCAATTAAACTGGGGGGTGCTTGTTCAAAACTAGCCTTCAACTTGATATGGGGGGGTGCTCTGTCAAACTAACTTTCAATTACACCTGGGGGTGATGTCCAGCTAGCTTTAAATGACTGGGGGGGTGCTGTCAAAACCAGATTCAATTGACTGAGGGGTGATGTTAAAAAAAACTAGCTTCAATTAAGTGGAGCATGCTGTCAAACTAGCTTCATTAACTGGGGGGGTGATGTCAATCTAGCTTCCAATTGACTGAGGGGTGATGTCAAACGAGCTTTAATTGGACTGGGGGGTGCTGTCAAACTAGCTTCAATTAACTGGGGATGCTGTCAAACTATTCTTCAATTGTCTGGGTGCTGTCAAACTACCTTCAATTGACTGGGGGTGCTGTCAAACTAGCTTTAATTGACTGGGGGTGTTGTCAAAACTAGCTTCAATGACTGGGGGGGGGTGCTTTTCAAACTAGCTTCAATTGATGGGTGGGGGGGTGATGTCAAACTAAGCTTCAATTGACTGGAGGTATTGTTCAAACTAGCTTCAATTGGACTGGGGGGTATTGTCAAAAAAACTAGCTTCAATTGACTGAGGGGTGCAGTCAAAACTAGCTTCTTAAATTAACGGGGGGGTGCATTCAAACTACCTTCAATTTGACTGGGGGTGCTGTCAAACTAGCTTCATGACTGGGGGGTGCGTCAACTAGCTTTAATTGAGTGGGGGGTGCTGTCAAACTAGCTTCAATTGACTGAGGGTGCAGTCAAACTAGCTTCAATTAACTCGGGGGGTGCATTCAAACTAGCTTCAATGACAGGGGGGGGTGCTGTGAAAAACTAGCTTCAATTGACTGGGGGTGCTGTCAAACTAGCTACAATTGACTGGGGGGTGCTGTCAAACTAGCTTCAAATTTGTTGGGGGGATCTGGGGGGTGCTGTCAAACTAGCTTCAATTGACTGGGGGGTGCTGTCAAACTAGCTTCAATTGACTGAGGGGTGATGTCAAACTAGCTTCAATTAACTGGGGGGTGCTGTCAAACTAGCTTTAATTGACTGGGGGGTACTGTCAAACTAGCTTCAATTGACTGAGGGGTGATGTCAAACTAGCTTCAATTAACTGGGGGGTGCTGTCAAACTAGATTCAATTGACTGAGGGGTACTGTCAAACTAGATTCAATTGACTGAGGGGTGATGTCAAACTAGCTTCAATTAACTAGGGGGTGCTGTCAAACTAGCTTCAATTGACTGAGGGGTGATGTCAAACTAGCTTCAATTAACTGGGGGGTGCTGTCAAACTAGCTTCACTTGGCTGGGGGTGGGGGGTACTGTCAAACTAGATTCAATGACTGAGTGGGTGATGTCAAAACTAGCTTCAATTAACTGGGGGGGTGCTGTCAAACTAGCTTTAATTGACTGGGGGGTGATGTCAAACTAGCTTCAATTAACTGGGGGTGCTGTCAAACTAGCTTCAATTGACTGGGGGGTGATGTCAAACTAGCTTCAATTGACTGGGGGGTGCTGTCAAACTAGCTTCAATTGACTGGGGGTGATGTCAAACTAGCTTCATTTGACTGGGGGGTGCTGTCAAACTAGCTTCATTGAACGGGGGGTGATGTCAAACTAGCTCAATTGAACTAAGGGGTGATGTCAAACTAGCTTCAAAATTGACTGGGGGGGGGGTGCTGTCAAACTAGCTTCAATTGACTGGGGGGTGCTGTCAAACTAGCTTCATTTGACTGGGGGTGATGTCAAACTAGCTTCAATTGACTGGGGGGGTGATGTTCAAAACTAGCTTCATTGACTGGGGGTGCTGTCAAAACTAGCTTCAATTGACTGGGGGGTGCTGTCAAACTAGCTTCAATTGACTGAGGGGTGATGTCAAAATAGCTTCAATTAACTAGGGGGTGCTGTCAAACTAGCTTCAATTGACTGAGGGGTGATGTCAAACTAGCTTCAATTAACTATGGGGGTAGTCAAAACTATTTTCAATTGACTGAGGGGTGATGTCAAACTAGCTTCAATTACTGGGGGGTGCTGTCAAAACTAGCTCATTGGCTGTACTGTTCCAAACAATAGATTCAATTGACGAGGGGGGTGATGTCAAACTAGCTTCAATTAAACTGGGGGTTGCTGTCAAACTAGCCTTCAATTGCTGGGGGGGGTGATGTCAAACTAGCTTCAATTAACTGGGGGGTGGCGTGTACAAACTAGCTTCAATTGACTGGGGGTAAATGTCGTAAACTAGCTTCAATTGACTGGGGGTTGCTGTTCAAGACTAGCTTCAAAAGTTAACTGGGGGGTGCTGTCAAACTAGCTCAATTGACTGGGGGGTGATGTCAAACTAGCTTCAATTGGAACTGGGGGGGTGGGGGGTGTCCAAACTAGCTTCAATTGACTGGGGGGTGATGTCAACTAGCTTCAATTACTGGGGGGTGATGCAAACTACTTCAAGGGGGGAACTGAGGGGTGCTGTCAAAAACTAGCTTCAATTGACTTATGGGGGGTGATGTCAAACTAGCTTCAATTGGAACTGGGGGTGCTGTCAAACTAGCTTCAATTGACTGAGGGGGGTGATGTCAAACTAGCCTTCAATTGAACTGAGGGGTGTCGTCAAACTAGCTTCAATTTACTTGGGGGTTTCTGTCAAACTATCTAATTGCTGGGTGGGGGGGGGGTGTGTCAAAACTAATTCAATGACTGGGGGGTGATGTCAAACTAGCTTCAATTGACTTGGGGGTGGGGATGGTCCAAATAGCTTCAATTACTTGGGGGGTTTTTGTCAAACTACCTTTAATGACTGGGGGTTTGTCAAACTAGTTCAATTGACTGAGGGGATTGTCAAACTAGCTTCAATTGACTGGGGGAAATTGTCAAGAGGGGTAGCTTCAAATTGGGACTGTATTGTCAAACTGGCTTCAAATGACGGGGGTATTGTCAAACTAGCTGCAATTGACTGGGGGGTGATGTCAAACTAGCTTCAATTGATGGGGGGTGGATGTTCAAACTAGGCTTCAAATTGAAAACTGAGGGGTGCTGGTTCAAACTAGCTTTCAATTGACTGAGTGGGGGGTGATGTCCAAAAACTAGCTTTCAATTCGAACTGGGGGGTGATGTCAAACTAGGGGCTTCAATCGACTGAGGGGTCAATGTTCAAACTAGCTTCAAATTGACTGAGGGGTGCTGTCAAACTAGCTTCAATTTACTTGGGGGTTCTGTCAAAAACTAGCATTAATTGACTGGAGAGGGGGGGGGGGTGAGTCAAAACTAGATTCAATTTGACTGAGGGGTGAGTCAAAATAGCTTCAATTGATGCGGGGGAGATGTCAAAACTAGCCTTCAATTAACTTGGGGGTTTGTCAAAATATCTTAATGACTGGGGGGTGATGATGATCGAGGTCAAACTAGTTTCCAATTGACTAGAGGGGTTGATGTCAAACTAGCTTCAATTGACTGGGGGGTATGTCAAAGTGCTTCAATTGACTGGGGGGTGCTGTCACACTAGCTTCAATTGACGGGGGGGGTGCTGTCAAACTAGCTTCAATTGACTGGGAGGTGCTGTCAAACTAGCTTCAATTGACTGGGGGGTGCTGTCAAGCTGGCTACAATTGACTGGGGGGTGCTGTTAAACTAGCTTCAATTGACTGACGGGTGCTGTCAAATTAGCTACAATTGACTGGGGGGTGCTGTCAAACTAGCTACAATTGACTGAGGGGTGCTGTCAAATTAGCTACAATTGACTAGGGGGTGCTGTCAAATTAGCTACAATTGACTGGGGGGTGCTGTCAAACTAGCTACAATTGATGTGATGGGGTGCTGTCAAACTAGCTTCAATTGACTGGACTGTCAAACTAGCTTTAATTGACGGGGGTGTGCTGTCAAACTAGCTTCAATTGACTGGAGGGTGTTGTCAAACTAGCTTCAATAATTTTATTTATAGGCACACATGTATAAATAAGAAAATATATGAATAAATAAATATATATATATATATATATATAAATATATCTGAAACTTCCTCACATTCAGACGTAAATATAAACACGAAATTATGCCTAGTTATAGGCACACATTATAAATTATGCGCTGAGATGGAGAATATCGTTGCCGTGTAGGTGCAAGTCAAGTGGTAATACTCATCCAGAGAACCTAAATATGTAAGATTCGTTGCTACTATAATGTTAATAAAAATATCCATTTCAGTGTTATAAGTATCTTGCAAGACAAATTTAGCACACTGTGTGATCGACAGTTATTTAATAATTTAATAAGTGTTTCGTCAATAATAATCGCCCTCGGTTTTAAGTTCTTCCCGATTATTAATGAATTGGATATTAAACGTAATTTGCGGCTTAGTATTTCTGAATATAAAAAATACAACAGTGTCTGTAACAAAAATTCATAAATAGCTACGTGTTACAAGCTTATCAATTAGCAATCATGGTGCAGTCGGATTGATATAGATTCTAAGAACAAAGCCTGAATTCTACAGATATTATTTACAGCAGAGTCGATATTACCTTACACCTCTTTAGATGGCTCACTAGTCAGAGTCACTGTCATCCTGGTTGCTTCCCAACCAGTTCGAATCCCACTACAGACGAATAACTTATCAATTGTATGTAAGTTATTCCGAGTCACAGTGAATTAAAAATACACTTGATGGTTAATATTCGTAAATATAAAAACTGTCATATAATCTGAAAAGTATATATCTATATCTATAATATAATATATATATATATATATACCTATATATTATATATATATATATATACTATATCTTCTGTGTATATATATATACATATATATATATATATATATATTTAACGAGACTAGTTGCCTGTCGGATAACGTCTATTTAATGTTTTTTACGGGGTACGCATATCTACAAAATCCAATAAAATTAACCACGACTGAATGTGCGTTCCGAAAGGTACAAACTCCAATCTTCAGAAGCGATTTTATAGAAAATTGCGCAAATCAGCATTCTAACGATGTTAAAACCAAAGATAATAAAACGTTTAAATTAAAGGTGACTACCATAACTGAATATGAGAATTTGATTCTGCTCAATTTTTTTACAATAAACTTCTGAAGACGAAAGTTTTGTGCTCAGCAAACTATAGTTATATAAACCTCACATGTTCGGTTTTGTGGAGCACTATTTTAACTACATTACATTGAAGCTAAAAGGGTTTTTACAAAATTGAAATCAAGATAATCCGATCTAATGCTGCCATTACTCTAATAAGATTTATACAAGGAGGGAACGCTACAACACAAACAAACAAATACCAAAGTATATAACTATTTATATATATACATATAAATGAACACATAGTATATGTATGTATGCATCGACACACACAAATATAAATACACATATATATTATACACACACACACACGCACACACACACACACACACACACACACACACACACACATATATATATAGATATATATATAGATATATATATATACACTATATATATATATATAATATAATAGATATATATATAAGATATATATATATATATATATATATGATATATATATATATCATATATATATATATATATATCTACAGTATATATAATATGTATGTATATATTATATATATTATATATATATATATATATATATATATATACAGATATATATATATATATATTATATATATTATATATATATAACATATAAATATATTTATTTATCTATTCACGTATAGGTATAAATGCTAATTAATGAGGACGCCCAATATCACCTCCAGTTTTGATAAATTGGGGCGTCCCAAATAACTGAGAAACCATCTTTTATGCTTTTGAGCTGACAGTAAAGATGATATAAAACGAGTCACCGGGAGAGGAATCTCAACCCACGCATTACTAAAATCAATATGAATCCAGGGTGACGCAAAACAATATTCCCCTTTGATATTCTATAATCGGCAATACTGACGACACGCCTCTTCTCCGTGAACGCGAATGAGACTCCATTCATTAGTCGTAGGAAAAGTTAGTCAATCTGATCAGCTGTGCTCCGATTAAATGCCCGGCTGCTGAATTACAGATGGAGCCTCGCCATTTATACTTCGAATGTTCATTCTCAGTGTCCAAATAGCAGAGGTCAGATATAATCAAAGCTTGTCCTTGAATGACGATCTATAAACAGCTGAAATGGAATGACATCTTGACAAGATGAATCTTCTCTGTTCTTAATCAAGGACGCAAACATCAATGTCAAGTCCTTTAATTAGTACCTAAAAATTGCCATGTACGTACTAGCAGAGGCGCTGATTAATTTGTCAAAAGATTATATGAAAGGGAACCAAGTCCGTGATGTCAGTGAGTTACATATGAAAGTAATTAGGTCGTGGATTGGAAACACCATTCAAATTCAACAAAACGAGAACTGTCATGAAGATTGTGTCTACGACTAAGTCTAGTTGCATGGGAAAACAGCTCAACGTACAAGAATACTACTCACCAGGGTACTCTTTGATATCGACTTTGTAAAGAAACAAATAAATCTACTACTTCTACTGGCCTCACAGGTGAGAGATGAAACTGTTAACGCACCTAATACAAGGTAAGAGGTAAAATAATGATATAATAAGAAACACTCAATAGGTGTATGTCACAAGACCGACCAAGTAACAGTTTTGATAAAACATAACACACATAGCAGTATGGCAGGTTTAGCAATTCTGTCCTTGGTCGAACAATCAGTTTGCTTCAAATGAAATGTTACATAAATGTGGAACTCAAACCTAACTAGCCATCCAGTCACATAAACTCTAAAACAGAAAACTATAAAAAGAATGTCTCCGTGCCGGTCGTGAATAAGTAAGAGCAAGAAAATTGAATCTAAAATAAAAATACTAACCAATCACAGAGAAGCCTTTCAGCTCACATTATAAGTAACTTGTGACATTAGACGGAGAACGTCGAAGCAGAAAATACAGAAATTCGGAAAACGCTGCGAGCATGAAAAGGAATTCAATAATTCATCCCTTTACTTGGCATTTGATATTACAAATTCTAATTCAAGCCAAGAAGTTCGACTGCATATAAATGTAAAAGGAAAACATGTCGGGCGAAAAACCTCAAATGTACATACGTACGACGTACGTACACACACACACACACACACACCCAAGAAAGACTTCACCCAAGGAACACATAATGGAAAGATCTCATAAAGAAGAAAGCCTTGTGAGACGAAGTGCCTTGATGCAAGAACCATGAGCAAAGTTGGCAAGGTCACGTAACTCATATACTAGGATAGAACATTTCTTTAAGAAATTCCCTTCTTAAATACCAAGTAGTGTTGAACGTTGCAAGTAAGCTAAACAACAATGGGCACTTGTGATGTTTGAACTTAAAATGAATTCATTTCCTACCGGAAGTCTTGTGGCATACATAGCATGATTACTGTCTCCATCTTGACATGTGAATAGTAGTAGTAATATAGTTTTTCAAGTAAAATTAGTTAATATTGCACAATCGCTTTCACTGGGCCGTCATCTCCAGCCATCTCAAGAAGGGTACAGCATGTAAGCTGAAAAGTTGCTGAATCTCAAACAAAACAGAAAATGAAGTTGCAATATGAGATAAGGTACTGAAAACAGCTTTTTTCTCTTTAGTTTATCATCTACGAGATACAGACATTGCGACGACTGCTTTCAGAATTTCCTCTTCCTTATTTTTGTAATAACACATAACATTACTATGAAAACAATATCATACAAATTTTAAATACATAAATGTAAAATAATACCATGAATGGTTGAAGATGATGCCTTAGTAGCAAAACTCAAGGGTAAAGTAATGACTATATCAAAATGAAGCTTATTGTAGTCAGCATTTGGGGTGTGTCCGTATTAAGCTAGTAAAAATAGACATCTTTTCAGTTATTTTACACTAACGATGCAACGTCAACTGTCAAAAAATGGGTTGATAACACATATTTTATAAGACACTAAAGTTGATTTGTCTGGCACGAACATGGTATGGAAGATAAGTTTGCATTACCATATTGGTCACAGTACGGGATGCATGCTGGCACTACTGTATTGGTGTAATGTTAGTAATCATGGGGTGGTCTAGGTGACCTCAATATACTGGAATACATACATGTTGACAGTTCCTATGAGACATTTATATATATATATATATATATATATATATATATTATATAAATATATACATATGATATATATATATATATATATATATATAATATATATATATATATATAATATATATACATTATATATGTATATATATATATATATATATATATATATATAGATATATATATATATATATATATATATATATATAGTGAATATATATTATATATACATATATATATATATATATATAATATTATATATATTGCTACTTTCAAAATGCATATATCTCCTCTGTGACTGTATAAAATGTTATGCAGAATTGTGCAACATTTTTTCAGATTCCTAGATAGCTTAGAGATAGGATGTTTTAAATGTACGTTCAGATTTCACATAACAATGTAGAATAATATATGTATAACGTAGAATGTAGAAAGAGAGATTTTCTTTGTCCATTTGAAACTACGATTGTTTCCTTATTATGTCAGCGCTGTGAGATTAGAGGAACTGCGAGATCTCCGTTTGCTTTCCTGATTTGTCAACACGTTTGATAAGCGAGCTTGAGACTTCATTTGTGTTTTGAGAATCTGTCATCACGTAAGATAAGGGCTTCTGCTTCGGTCAATCGAGTAGAGTATGTGTCTTTTTTTTAACAAACTGGACTCATATGTGTATGTCTTTGTCAAAGCCACATGCAGGTTACACATTTTGTATGAAAGTTGCATAAGATTTCGAAGCTTCCAGAAAGGATTGGGTCTCAAAAAACGTTTTGTGTCATCTCCCCTGTCCAGTTTCCGCAAGGGAGAAGAATTTCATTCAGGATTCGATACTCGAGGCGTTCAGATCTCTCTCTCTCTCTCTCTCTCTCTCTCTCTCTCTCTCTCTCTTCCACTCTCTTCTCTCTCTCTCTCTCTCTCTCCATCCTTGAGATTATATTAACGTAACGTAAATTGGTCACTCTTAACTTGAGAATTTCATATTTGATATTTCTTAGAGTTTATTTAGTGTAACATAGTGTTTTTTGGGGAATCTGAACAAACGTTGTTGTAACGGCGCCTAGTTTTTGTGAAAGTGTAAAACAAGACTGCAGTAAAGAAAGAAGTTGGTATAACAAAAAGGTAAAGTGTGTTATATGTTTATTAGTTGCATCTAATATCTACAAACTAATAACAGATAGGAAAAGTGGTTAACTAATAACTAATAACAGATGGTTACGAAGGTTTCGGTAAAAACTGATGGTTACAATGTTTTGAGTGAAAAGATTTACACTTTTATACATTGCAAATTTTTGTGTTTTGTGTTTGTTTCATTTTTTGTACATTTGTTCATTTTCTTATTGAAGTGTGCCTTTTTATTTTATATTTTCATTTGCATTCACAATTTGATTAACTTAGTTATTTTCATTGCTTAATCATTGCACATTTAATTAAATTTAACACTTGTGAATTAATTTGCATTTACTTAGAATTTTTTCAAGTTTTATTATTGTTTAGCACTTGTGAATTAATTTCTAATTTTCAATTATTGCCTAACACTTTTGAATTTTGATTGAATTAATTTTCTTGAATTTTGTGATAAATTAATTTTGATTTAATTTATTTAATTTAATTCAAGAACTAATTAAACTTTACTTTGTTTTCAAGTAACAGTAATTTTCCCTGATATTGTGAATTTCACTTATAAATTTTGAGTTTAATAATAAATTTTTGTATTTAAAATTTCTATAAATATTTTCATTTATAACCAGTATATTTGCATATGATTATGATTATATTTATGTTAGGTAGAAACATAGAGTGGTGATTAATCTGCTTTCCTTCAATTTACTTGAAGTGACTTAGAACCAGGGAAGTACTTAGACTTCTGAAATCAGGGAAATACTTAGACTTTTAAAGTTGTTGATGGAGTGATGCCCTTTGATTAATTCAATTACTTACAAGATTACCTCACACCTGTTTTGATGAACTTAGTCTGATTCTCTGCAATACTGGTAAGTTGTTAAGGGATCACTGTTGCCATTAGAGTATTCAGTTGTTTAATACCTGTGATGAGGGTTCAGGTGTCTAGCTTTTGTGAGGTAACAATTGATGAATGGTAACCAGATACTTGGCACTTCGTAACAATATATATATATATATATATATATATATATATATATATATATATATATATTATATGGAGCGTTGGAATGTATGTCACAGTAAACCTGGTGGAATGCCCTGACAGTATTGGTGTGTTTAAGAAAACACCTGTCCACACAGCTGTTGGAGGTATAACAGTTGGGATAACTGGTGTTTTTATCCCAAATGTGGGTATACATGAAATGGAGGCGAATAATACTATAGGTGATACTGATGTTAACATGGGTGATAATGATACTAAAGTGGGGGTTATTGATGGTCATAGGGAGGATACTTATACAAATATGGGTGATATTCATGAGGATAGGGAACATGAGGTGAAGAACCAGTTACAAAGGGATTTTGAGTATAACGGCCACGAGAATAATATATGGAGGGGTTCTGCCAGAGGATGTTACTTTAGACCCAGGCATGGTACCTCTGATGAAAGTTCGGGTGAAAGAGGCCAAAAGATGTGAGTACGGTGTCTGAAAATAGGGTTTCTAATATAGTTGTCACGTGGGTGGAATTATTGAACTATAAGGACACAGTTAAGTATCAGAAGAATATATTGTAGACCTCCGAGATTGGAGCAATGACAGTGATTCAGTGGCTATTGTAGAGGATAAAAATGAGTTTCCCAAGGCAGAAATACAAATAAGGAGAAAGGTTTTTAGGGATCATTTAGTTAATGAAGATTAATTACAAGAAGCTTAAAGGAGACTTAAGTGCAGTTCTGGCCGAGTTTAGTGATATAGTTGGTTTGGAAAGGGATTAGTTAGGGCTACCTAAGGTGTTAGAGAACAAGGTGAATCTTGAAGATGGGACCTAACCTTCATATAAGATTCCTTTCAAGATTAGTGAACAGGTAAAGCGAGAGATCAAGAAGTGGGAAGAGGAAGGCATTAATAGGCCCAGTTATTCCCAATTTAATTTTCCACTGCTAGCAGTGCCTAAGAATGATGGCTCAGTCCGAGAAGACCAATCCTGACAAGTATCTAGTGGCATGCCTACCAAATTTTTTTTTTTACAGAGATAGGGGGTAGGAATATTTATTCTTCAATAGGTCTCTGCAGATACCTCTCAGTGAAGATAGTCGAGAATTCACTGCATTTTCAATACCGATAAGGCATTATGAGTTTACACGGATGTCTTTTGGTTTGCCAGGTAGTCCTATGACTTTGAAAAGGTTAGTAAATACAGTTTTGCAAGGGTTATTAGTGAAGTCTATGTTTCTATACATGGACGACATATTGATTGCTCCAGACTCCATAGAGGAACATTTAGAAGAGCTTATGAAATTCCTTAGGAGACTTAGGTTAGCTGGTTTGAAAACTAAGTTATCCATATGGGATTTCTTAAAAAAAGCAGATTGCATATTTAGGTCATGTCATATCTAAAGAGGGTGTTCAAGTAAATGACGATGAAGTGAAAGAAACAGGTCAGGTCATTTTTAGGTTTGGTGGTTTTTTTTCGTAGGTTTGCGAATGATTTCTATTTTGTCAGCTTCAACATACGTTTTCGGTATTTTCATGCAAAATTCAAGTACATAGAGGGCAGACATAATGATTTAACATACGGAGGGGTTTCAGGTTTGTGTGGTTACTGATGGTTCTATAATACGGGATATTAGTTTGATAAGAGAAGAAACAAGATGAATATGAGACCTTAGCAGATGCAAAGACGTTCCTCAGAGGCGAATTAGTTAAGAAGGGTTATAAGTTACCCTTGTCGGGTCTGGAGATAGAGGCTAATTTATTGGTCAGGAAAATTAAAAACAGTTCACTGAGCAATGAGAATACAGGGACTACGACACAGATCATGATCCCGAAAAAGTTGATTCTGGTGGTTTTGGATATAGTACATTGCAAGTTTGGTAGTCCACATTTGAGGATTGAGAAGACGTATTGCAAGATAAATATATCTGGAATATGTGGGCATCCGTGGACAATTTTGTGAAGGGGCGTTCAGTTTGTAATGCATGCAAACAAGCAAGGGTGGCTTCTTGTAAGCTAGGATCTTTTCCTAACCCCAGTAGACCTGTTCATAGGATACACATGGATATTTTGGGGAATTCTGTGAGTCTGGGTATGGCTAAAGGTATTTATTAGTAGTGACAGATGAATTAACGAGGGTGGCATAACTTTTTCCACTAAAGCATAAAACGGAAGAAGTGGCTATTGCATTTTCAATGGGTTTGTCTGTTGTTTGGGGTACCTGAGGTACTTACTATGGATAATGGTAGGGAATGTGTGATTAAGACTTTAGAGTGTATGGTGGAAGCTATGGGGATACAGAAAGTAATGATCCTTTTGTACAGACCAAAAACTAATGGGTTATGTGAACGAGCCAATAGAACAGTGCTTGGAGCACTTAGAACCACCGTAGTTGGCAATGATAGGAATTGGGACTGGTAAACAGATACTACTCTTGAGTCAAAGACATGAGAAATGGTTGAGGAAAGCAATGAAAAATCAGATGTCAAAATTGCATGTTCTTGAAGGTTAATGTTACGAATGAGATAAACTATAAATTGAGAACTAAGTTTGAGGGTCCACTTAGGGCTATTAAAGAAAAGAAACGGAATAGGTTTGTGGTTCTAGATGAGAATACGGGTTATCTAGGTTAACGCATATATCTAAGATCAAGAAGACACCTTAACTGTAAAGTGGAGCTTTTGTGCTAATATATTTTTTCTTTTTCTCCTTATTCTCTTTTCCAGTTTAGTTAAGTTGTTTTCCTATTCACGGGATAATCAAAGTCCTGGGAACACAGGTGATTATAGTTCGTCCACTCGTTGAGGATGAGGAGGGTGGTTTTTTTTCCCAAACACTACACTCTTCCAATGATTATGGCATTCCTGGCCATAATAATTGTCATGATGTGCGTGGCAATCTGTATGAAATACAGGTGCAAGTGTTGCTTGAAACAGAAGCCAGCATCAGAGATTTCTCTGACAGTGACACGTAGTGTGGCTGAATAAATTTATGCAGAATTCTCTTCCTCGTGCCAAGTTCTGTAATATTATATAATATATATATAATATATATATATAATATATATGGAATATAGTGAAATATAATATATAATATATATATATTAGATCTATATATATATAATACTATTAATATATATTTATATTATATATATATGTATGTTCAAGATTTTAAGCCAGAACCAAGTAAAGTTAAGATTTCCTATAACAAGATTCATTCATCCTTGTCTATATGCAAGTTGCCCCTTTGAACTGAAAGCCTCTGTTCTCTAGAAAACTCTCTTTGCTCCCATTTGTCTGTCCTGAATTTACCCCCCCCCCCCCCCCACAGGGAAAATCCAGATTGGGGGCCGTGCTTACCAGGAGAAATTTTAAAAGGGCAGGGACACAGCAGCTCGTCCTAAGAATTTCCTTAGAACTAGGAGAACTCGGCCTCCTCAGTCCTCCCCCTGCAGACGCCACTTCACCTTTTTGCTCCTCCCGCCTCCTCTGGGGAAATCCCAAGTATTTTTATACTTCCATAGTGCACAGGAATATCTGCAGATAAGAAGACTACCAAGCCCAGTATTTCCAGGTACTGTGAGAGTAAATTTCAGTCCAGCCAGGGAATTATTTTCCCTTTTGTCTGTATTTCATTTCCATTCTTCCAAGGCGAATTTCCCCCTCCTTTGTTTAGCTTCTCACTCCCCCAGTTTTGGTTCAATGCTGTGATTAATCCCCTTGAAATACTAGTAAACACCCCCTAGTTAATTCAAGCAACATAATAGTTCTTTCTGTAAACTCCCAGTCATTTTCATTCCCCCTAAGTGTTTTGTAAGTTTTTAGACTTAAATAAAGTAATGTGTGACGCTCCCCCACGTGTTCCCTTGCCTTAGTACTCATGCTAGGATGTAATCTCTGTGCAGACAAAAACTGTGCCTGATTGTGGGAGAAATTGGGAACCCCTTGGAAAAACTCTTGCATTACAATAACCCGTTTGCGTAAAATTCTGAACTCCATGTCTGGTTGCCCAGCCACGTGTTTCTGGTGGATCGACAATCAACCACCTTATTGGTTCCAGAACCTAACCACCTTATTTTCCAGGACCTATGTAAATTAATGTAAATGTATTAAACGACTTTTTAGACCAAAGGATACTCGTTTAAACTAATTAAACAAACAGGCAACTTCAACTACCTCTACCTCGTTCGTTGCACATTGTTCTGGCATTAGCTAAAAATGCAAACTGGCTAACCCATCCGAGATTTTATTAACCCACCTGACTAATGAATCCCCGCAGATACAAAAATATACGTTTTATTTCCCAAATTAGCTAACATTAAATGGAAAAGAATGAATACATTAATTGGAATTACATGAATAATGTCTGACCCCCCAAAAAAACTGTAAACTGTCATCTTCCTCTCCTGAACCAGGTTTAAGTAAACACTTTTCCTAAAATCTCACTGTCTGATTAACTACGCCATTTTAATGTTCATTAAAGTCTTAAAGAACCCATTCTCTTATATGGTGTCATGGACCCATCTGAAATAAAGAGACATATCTATTACACCACTCCACATGTAAAAGTACATTAAAATGAATGTGTACGTACTACACTTCTCTTTCTCTTTTCACTTCAAAGGGTAACTTTTCCAAAGTCTCATATTACTCTACCTTATGATGAGCAATCGAAGAGTGTCCTCTCTTCTTTGCATCACCTATCACTAAGGCCCATACATCATATGCTACAAACACACACACACACAGACACGCCTCGCAGAGTGCCTAGCAATAACGGGCGGCTGCATGATCCAATCATGTGATCTCTGGGGTGTCGCCAACCTCAGGTGGCATAGGTCACCATACCTGACTTCAACATGCTCACTATAATCCGCATTAGCTAAATGTTCTCTAAATATTTGCTTCCTCGATTGCATTTCTGCCTCTGAAAACTCAGATTTCCCCTCTACAAAAGCCACTGAACCACTGTCATTACTCCAATCTTGGAGATCTACCACATATGTATTCCTTTGGTATTTCCTAACTGTATCATTACAGTTGAGTAATTCTATCCATGTAACACCAGTGTTTGATACACTGTTCACTGATGCCGTGCAAATAATCCCTCTCAGTTTCTCACTACCCTCAATTACACACACTTACCTCCACTTGACTTTTACCATTGTCTTTGAACCTGACATTAAAACAACATCCTCTGATAAAACACATTTATATTTGTGGTTAGTACCTCCCCGATCCACGATCCCATAAATATCACCACCCGTGGTTCTCATTACATCAACCCCATTGTTAGCATCAGTAATAATATCAATATTAGTATCAGTATCACCAACCATAATGCCATTGTCACATTCACCAAAATTGTTACCACCATGGCCCCCAATATCTCCTTTAACATCACTGCCGTTATTCCCCGTATCATCAGTGTGGGTTTGGTATCACAACTCCCCATATCCCCAGTATCATCACCATTAGCACTGCCAAACACACCCTCTTTTTCAATAATCTCCATATCCTCAGTTCCAATTACGTCCTCATAAGGAAGGAAAACACCAGGTATTCCAACCGATATACCACTAACACCCGCATGGACTGAAATCTTGTGTCTCCTACATGCAGGATGACCCAGCAAAAGTCTGTTGCCCAATGCAACCCCTTTTATAACCAAAAATGGTTCTATTAACACTCTATCACCCAGAGTAAACCGTATTCTAACAAAACCCAGGGTGTTTAATCTATGGGCTTGCACATCACACACCGTCTCCATTGAGGGTTTCAAAGGGTAATGGGAGAACATGGATTGATACAAATTATGATCCATCAGGTTTATACTCACACTGGTATCAATAAATACCGAGATATCAACATCCTCTACTGTTCCATAAACTATAGGCCTGGGTTCTGGGGCGTCCCCCACAAGACCACAATGGCATGCACAAATCATCTGTACCCTCTTTGTTGATCGGCTTTCCAAAAATTTCACCGATCCCTTTGCCCTCTTAAGTGACCTGCCTGGGAAGTTCTCATAGGTCCTGCATCTTTCCGTATCTGAGACGGACAAGATTGCCAATAGTGATCCACACTTACACATTCCACAATATTTGACTCTACATACTTTCTTTGTGTGCCCTAGTTTATTACAATTGTAGCAACGCAACTGCTGTTGCCTTGATCGATCAATCTTCTATTATATTCAACTTACTCACACAAACGGGGAGAAGAAAATTCTGCGTCTCTTTGCACCATATTTCTTGGACCGGTCCTATTAAAAAATGTACTATCTACAGTGAGACATTTAGGCACGTTTCTGAATTTGGGCATAAATTCATTCTTCATCTGATGTAGGTTCAATCTTTTCATCAAAACTGTCCACTATTGCGTCCGGTACGTTGTGTAATAGCATCAAAAAATGGATCAGTTTATGTAAATTGTCAAGTGAGACATTACACCCATTAACCCACTTAGAGGTTTTCAATTTTTGTATCCATTCTCCCGCTGAGTCAAAAAGCTTTGAGCTATGTTTGATAAGGCTAGTTGTGCCTTTCCGGATTTTATATAGCCCTCTTAAGTCTCTCACCATATACCCATGTTCCTTTGAGCCATAAGCTGCTCATAAAAATGCTTGCAAATCGGTCCATGACCGGCATTTTGCATACTGAAGGCTCCAACAACGGAAGGAAATATCACCCTTATTGAAATCTAACAAGGCTTTCGCCTCTGTGAATACCTCTACATCGTCTGTGATCCATTTGGCGCTAAAATAATTATTCACCCTTTCAATAAAAATTTGCACCGGTTGTGAAAGAACACAGTCCACAACCCCACGGAATGGGCTTACACACACATTAACAATTGTAATCCGGTGAAGCAGAGTCTGTGTACCACTTGAGTCAGCCATTTTGCTCTCTTTACGAAAACCCTTATAACTCATGATCCTCCCCGATCTCAGTAACATTAATATATTTATGCACACACAAATCCCAATCTACAAAAATTAATAATAATCATCAACCAATAAAAGATAAAAATAAACATGCATCGCACACAGCAAACCACCATATGAACAGCTGTTAACCTTCTTACGCGATTGGATGTATTAAACGTAGAGTCTAAATGTCTCCCGTATGCCGATTGGACGTATTATACGTTGACTCAAAAAAGTTTTTTTTTAAATTCGCGGAAAAATACTTACAGGCCTACCAGCCGAAAACTTTTGAATCACGCGCCTTGGGGGATGCTGGGAGTTCACGGATCAAGGTGTTGTTTTGTTTACAATCGCTACGCAGGCGCGTATCAGTGACACATCTCAAAAATTATTTCATCACTTTGACATAATTTTTTCACCATTTTAAATTATCCGTTACATGGAGTACTATACATGAAAATTCGTGCAATTTCATGTAGAATACAACTAGAAAATACTCATGATTGTAGCTTTTATCAGTTCTGAAATATTTTCATATAAATAACGATAAGTGCAAAAATTTCAACCTTCGGTCAACTTTGACTTTACAGAAATGGTCGAAAAACGCAATTGTAAGCTAACACTCTTATATTCTAGTAATATTCAATCATTTGCCTTAATTTTGCAACAAATTGGACGTCTCTAGCACAATATTTCGATTTATGGTGAATTTATGAAAAAAAATTTTCCTTACATCCGCGCGGTAACTCTTCCGATAAATTTTTTCATGCGATTGTCCTAATGTTTGCACCATTTTAAATTTGCTGTTACATAAAATTTTATATATGGAAATGTGCGCAATTTCATGAACAATACAACTAAAAACAACCCATGGTTGTAGCTTTTATCAATTTTGAAATATTTTCATATAAATAACGTTAAGTGCAAAAATTTCAACTTTCGGTCAACTTTGACTCTACCGAAATGGTCGAAAAACGCAATTGTAGGCTAAAACTCTTATATTCTAGTAATATTCAATCATTTACCTTAATTTTGCAACGAATTGGAAGTCTCTAGCACAATATTTCGATTTATGGTGAATTTATGAAAAAAACATTTTCCTTACGTCAGCGCGGTAACTCTTCCGAAAAAATCAGAATTTTTTTCATGCGATTGTCGAAATGCTTGCACTATTTAAAATTAGCTGTTACATAAAGTTTTATATATGAAAATGTGCGCAATTTCATGTAGAATACAACTAAAATTGATTGAAGGTTGTAGCTTTTCTCTTTTTTCAAAATAGTTGCATATATATCACGATAAATAGAAAAAAAAACCACGTTCAGTCAAATTTGACCCTACTGAAATAGTTGAAAAACACAATTGTAAGCTAAAACTCTTACAATCTAGTAATATAAAGTCATTTATCTTCATTTTGAAACAAATTCGAAGTGTCTAGCACAATATTTAGATTTATGGTGAATTTAAAAAAAAAACTTTCTTTCCCTACGCGCGCCGATTCGCGACCGAAAATCTCCGAAATGCGTATGCCACATTATCCTAATATTTGCTCCTTTTCATATTAGCCGTTTTATAGAGTTTCTTATATGAAAATGTGCGCACAGTCATGAAAAATACAACATAAAATAATTGAAGGTTGTAGCTTTACTCATTTCCGAAATATTTGCCTATAAATAAATATATATGTAAAAATTTTGACATTCAGGTCAACTTTAACTCGTCCGAAATGGTCGAAATCTGCAATTCTAATCTAAAACTCTTACAGTATCGTAATATTCAATCATTTTTCTTAATTCTGAAACAAATTGGAAGTCTCTAGAACAATTATTTAGATTTACGGTGAATTTTTGAAAAAAAAAATTTTACGTCCGCTCGTTACAAATTCGTGCATCATTTTGTGATAATATTTTTCTGGAGTTGCTTTTATCGTTTTACAATGCATTATATATCAAAATGATTGCAATTTAGTGTACAATACAACGAAAAAAAGTAACTCGTTAGCTTTAACCGTTTTTCGCACAGCGCGATTTGAATACAATTATGTATTAATTTTTTTTTTCGCTACCATATATCGCATTATTTACATATGATAATGATATTATTTTTCATTTCTGATGGTTGCATACTAAACTTCAGGCAATGACAAAAAAAGGAGCCAAAAATGAACTCTTAATCTTCAAAACTAAGCGCGCTGTAATTTTTTGAAAAAATTATTTTTTCCGCTTCCGCGCTCACTCCAAACCCGCCCCGGCATACGGGAGAGGTTTTGATTTTTAGGGCTTCGGCGTAAGAGGGTTAATATGAAATACAAGGTCGTGGCGGGGGAAAAAAAAGGGAGAAGACAAAAAAAAAAAAGTTTGAGAGAAAACGGCTTCACTCAGTATCCATTCACACAGCTGTGTTTCTCTCTCTCTCTCTCTCTCTCTCTCTCTCTCTCTCTCTCTCTCTCTCTCCCAGGGCGTAACCCACAATACCAATTATTCCCGTATATCTCACCATAAAACCACCAATGTCCACCAAATCTCGAGGGACATCAAAAATAAAAACACACTTTCAAGTAAATTAACACCAATAAAAAGAGAAAAAAAAGAAAGGAAAGAAATATAAAATTATACACTCTTCATAGAACCGGGACCAGAACTTGTTTACCCATTGCAAATGCGCGTAATCTATTCACAATACCCTGTAAACAATTTAATGTGCCAAAAATTACACTTCACCTTCCCGAAACACGACTTCACACAAACTATTGGCTAGAAAGACAGGCTGGCACACACAGAGACACACAGCAACACCCCTGAGTCTCTACGCCCAAACTCAGCAATAATGCGAGTTGCCAAGTGACAATTACAAACCTTCTTCCAAAAAATATGCCTAATCTATCTATAAGTCTCTTCGGAAGCGTACCTACAGCCTATTAAAACCTTTTAACGCTACCACCAACTATTAAACAAGTTTTTAGGACCAAAGGACACTCGTTTAAATAAATCAAACAAAGCGAGCGGGCCGGCAGAGGTGCCCTCGGGTGCGCGAAATCAGCTGCTGTGGTAGATCCTCGGGGATTTCAGGGGACGGGATGCCTCCCCTGTGGTGACCCTTGGGGGGTTCGACCGTCTTCCGAGGGCGGCCGCGGCTACAACTGGGAGGTTTGGCGACCGATGGAGCCGCTTCATTCCGAGGAAGATTGAGGCGCCCTATGGAATCCGCGCCAGCGGACTCTTCGTCCATAAGGAAGGCTGGTTTCAGGCGATCGATTGTGACCCAGTCCTCGCGACCATTTATGGCTATGAGGTACGCCTTGTCGGTGCGTCGTAGGACGCGGAAGGGGCCTCGGTAGGGTCTCGTTAGCGGCGGGCATCGTCCCTGATGAAGACGTTTTCGCGCATGATGATAGGGCCTTCGGGAGGAAGTGTTTGGTCCTGTCGGAAAAGGTTTTGAAAGAGGGCGTGAATCTCCCAGCGGATTCCCGAAGTCTGGCGATGGAGACATCAGCGTCGTCAGCATTGGTCGGGAAGAACTCGCCAGGGACTGTCATTGGTTCCCCGTATACCTTCTCCGCGGGTGATGCCTCGCTGTTCGCCCGCGGGGCGGTCCTGAGGCCGAGGAGGACCCATGGTAGCTGGCTTTTCCAATCTTCGCCAGTGCAGCGTGCCATTAGGGAAGCCTTGAGCGATCAGTGGACTCTCTCCACCATGCCGTTAGCTGCCAGGTTGTAGGCGGTGGTGGAGTGTAGCGATGTTCCACATAGACGGGCCAGGGCGGTCCACAACTCCGACAGGAAAACGGGTCCGCGGTCTGTCGTGATCTCGTCTGGCACTCCGAATCGACTGATCCAGCTGGCGAGAAGGGCGCGATCAATTATCGTCAGGAGGTATCTGGCGCCTCCCGACGGGGGCAGGGGGCCCACAACGTCTATGTGAATGTGGCCGAATCTTCGTTTCGGCTGCGGGAATTCCCCCACGCCTGATTCTGTGTGCCGACTGACTTTACTAGTTTGGCAAGGCACGCAGGTCCTGGCCCACTCGAGGGAGTCCTTCCGAATTCCGTGCCAGACGAACTTCTCCGTCAGGAGGCGCATCGTCGTCTGGCCCGAGGGGTGCGAGAGTCCATGTATGATGTCAAATATGGCTTTCCTTCGGAAGGCTGGGACCAGCGGGCGCGGGCGGCCCGTGCTGATGTCGCAGAGGAGCGTCGTGCCTGCATGTCCGAAGGGCACGTCTTCCCACCTGAGGGCGGTGATAGCTGTGCAATATGCGGCGGTCTCCGGGTCAGCGGCCTGTTCCCGGGCGAGGTCTTCGTAGTCGATCCCGAGGTGCACGGCGTTGATTTCTATCATCGAAAGGGCGTCCGCCACGGGGTTCTTCTCGCCGGGCATGTACTGGATGGTGCAGCCGAACTCCGCGATGGCTGCCAGGTGCCTCTGCTGTCTAGCTGACCAGGCGTCGCCCGCCTTGGTGAAGGTGTGCACCAATGGGCGGTGGTCTGTTCCGATCATGAAAGGGCCGCCCTCGAGGAGGTAGCGGAAGTGGCGCACTGCTTGGTACACCGCCAGGAGCTCGCGGTCGAATGTGCTGTATCTCGTCTCGGCGGGTGACAGTTTTTTACTGAAGAAGGCGAGTGGCTGGGGGCCGCCCTGGACCTGCTCGAGGACAGCCCCGCAGGCGACGTTGCTGGCGTCAGTGGTGAGGCGTAAGGGTACAGTAGGGTCTTGGTGGCATAAGTTCGCTGCTCTGGCGAGGACCCTCTTCGTCTCGTTGAAGGCCTGCTCTTGTTCAGCTTCCCACGCCAGGTTCTTTGGTTTCCCCTTCAGGACCTGCATTAAAGGGGACATGGTGCGGGCGGCGTCGGGGATGAACCAGTGGTAGTAGTTGACCATGCTGATGAACTCCTGCAGGGACTTGACCGTGGTTGGGGTTGGGAACTTCTGCACCGCGCCTACCTTCGAGGCCATGGGGCGCACGCCTGCCGCGGAGATCTCGTGGCCGAGGAAGTCCACCCTCTCGGCACCGAAGGTGCATTTGTCGAATCGGACAACCAGCCCGTTTTCCTGCAGGCGCTTCAGGACTGCTCAGACATGGTGTAGGTGCTCCTCCAGGGACCTGGAAAAATTAAGATATCGTCGACGTAGCAGACGCAGAAAGGCAGGTCCCCCAGGATGCTGTCCATCAAGCGCTGGAAGGTGGCCCCTGCGTTTCTCAGGCCGAAGGTGGAGTAATGGAAGACGTAGGAGCCAAAAGGTGTGATGATGGCAGTCTTGGGGACATCCTCAGGGTGCAATGGAACCTGAAAATAAGATTTTAAGAGGTCATTTTCATGAAGACTTTCGCTCCATGGAGGGCCCCGGTCAAATCCTGCATGTTTGGCAAGGGGTAGTGGTTGGGGACCATAGCGAGGTTGAGTCTCCTGTAGTCTCTGCAGGGCCTCCAGGTGCCGTCAGGTTTCTGTACCATGTGTAGGGGCGAAGCCCAAGGGCTTGACGCTTTCTTGCAGATGTCCATTCGTTCCATTTCCGAGAACGCCCGCTTTGCATCCTGGAGGCGGCCCGGAGGGAGTCGTCGGAATTTTGCGTGTGTCGGGGGCCTGTGGTGGTGATGTGGTGGAATATTCCATGCTTGGGCAGCGTCCCTGCTGCCTGACGAAGTTCCGGTTTGAAGACTTCAAGGAATTCCTGCAGGAGGTTGCCGTACTTGTGGAGGGGGACGGTACAAATTGTGGGGGCGCCCAGGCCCGCTGCGAGTGGTAGGGAACGGCATGTCCCCATGTCGAGGAGGCGTTTGCGGCCCACGTCAACCAGGAGGCCGTTCTGCACCAGGAAATCTGCCCCCAGTAGTGGAATCCTGACGTCCGCGATGGTGAACTTCCAGACGTAGTTGCGCCCCAAGATGGATATCTCGAGGGACTTCGTGCCGTAGGAATGGATGGGGGTCCCGTTTGCAGCGACGAGGGTGGTTGTTTCGTCAGGTTTGCGGCTACGGTCTTTTCCTGACAGCGGGAATATCGAGTGCATCGCCCCTGTGTCCACCAGCATTCTCTGGCCGGAGATCGCGTCGCGGACATAGAACCCTACGGTGTGAGATTCCGACGAGGCCGTTGCCAAGGGCGGCTTTGGTTTTGTCTGCCGTCACCGTTTTTTGACTGCTGGAAGGTGCAAGGGCTTTCGCACTTCTTGGAGTATCTCCCGAACCTCCGGTGGTAGTGGCACCAGGAGTTTTCGCCGCGCTGCATGTGGGAGGACTTCCCCTGGGATACGGCGCCGATCTCATGCATTGGGTCATCGTCTTCTTCTTCTCCCTTCTCTGTGGTTAGACACACGGAGGATCGGGGGGGCGGCGAGCTTTGCAGCATTGCTTGACAACGTCAGTTTTTTTGCTTTCTCCAGTAGTTCGTCGTCATGGAGGGTATATGCATCTGTCAGCTGTTTTTGGACGTCTGGCTCGAGTTGCCGCAGGAATATTTCGCGGCTCAGGCAGATTTCTTTCTTTTTCCCGTCGGAACCTACTTCAGGCAATTGGACGAGGCCCATCACCGTGTCCCAGGCATCCTGTGGGTCGGTGCCGCGCATGGGGTTCGTAACTATGTCGAGGGCGCGGGCGGCCTTTTCAGCGATGGGCGTGGAGTAGGCTGTCACGAGCCTTGTCTTTATCTCATCGAGTGTGACAGGTTCTGTTTGTACTCGACCAGTCAGCCAGGGAGTTATTCGCTCGAACACCTCTTTTGAGAGGGCTGCTGCGACGAGGTCAGCCTGCAGTACCTTGTCCGTGAGTCCCGCGATCCGGAATTGCCCTTGAGCTCGGAAGAACCAGGCGGTTGGGTTCGCTGTTGTGAAGGGGGGTAATTTGACAGCTTGAGCGGTAGCTGTGTGCGAGACTGTCGTTGGGGCAGGGGAGCCTGGGTTTTTCGCGTGGTACTGTCTGCGCCCATTTTCCTTTCTCACAAAAACGGTCAACAGAGTTGTGAATGGCGGGCCAAACCGTTTGAGGAACGCCTGAACACACCTTGGGAAGGTATGCCGTATTTAGTCCGTTAGAGGCGTTGGTTTTTTCCACAGTAGGAACTTTCAGAGATCTATACTGAGGCACCGTGTGAGTCCGTTAAAGATCTCTGAAGGTTAGCGGCAGTAGTTAGTTCCTTAATGGCTGAGCCAAAACCGCTTGGGTCACGGTCCAAACCGGGAGGTCACCAGTTGTGAGGTGTGGACAAAAGGGCAGGTAGTAGAGTGCTGACTTTATTACAGGTAAGGGAAAATTCAAATATACACCATGCGGGCGGAAATGTGGTTACCGACCTGCGAGAGAATAAAAGTGGGTTGGCGAGACCCGATTTGTGCTTCTTGAGAGACATATAATACAAAATACAAAAGTACATAAAATATTATTTCACAAGATATATACATTGGCGGAAAGCCCGCTGAACGCTCTCTCGGAGGGAAGTAAGAACAACGCGAATGTTGAACTACATACAGAGAAAATTGTGAATAAGCGTTGTCCTTACACACCTGTCGCACCTATCTAGGGTTTTAATATAAGATCACTTTTTAAACTGGTTCCTTTCCATTCCCTGTCTACTACCCCATACCATGAATTCCCCATGAAGTTAACACTTTTACATTGACAAATATTACAAAATAGCCACTGGTGAGCTTTTTAGACTACAGAGTAGGAACGATCATGAACTTTCAAACAATGTAATGTGTTCTTCAGTCACAATATTTGACAAAGTATTTCCTTTTAATACTTAAAACAAGTTCCAAGGCCTTCACTAATGCTGTCAACTCTGTGGCAAATACAGAGGAGCAGTTAGGCAACTTAGCTACACATGATTCATCCTCCTGGGTTATAGCACATCCAACACCATTTTCTGAATTAGAACTACTAATAAATACCTTTACATCACCTATATGAACAGCATCCTGTACATGGAATTTGGACTAGACTTCTCCTATAGCAGAGCTCTTCTCTGTAAAATTGACTAATGGACTTCCTGACTAAAGCCAAGGGAGTGGGCCCCATGGATTCTAATCAACACTACAATAGATCTACCATAAAGGTCCAAACTGTCTTTAGGTTGGCTGATATCACCCACAACTCTCACGTTTACCTTTGAAATTCCATGCTTCTTACATGAAATAGTAACTGATACCAGTGCCTGGCAATAATATTTAGGAAACTAGATATGGAAGATACTAAGAAAGACAGAAAGCGTAAAAAAAAATAAGCAAACAGATACAAATCAGGAAAATGTTTTCTGCATGGGTTGAGACTGCTCTCACCTTACGCAGTTTGGGCACCGAATACTCTGCAGTGATGCCATGTGACTTCATCACGGCAATCTCTTGTTAAGACAACAAATACGGCAGACGCCATGAAGGAAATTATGAAATTCATTTAGGTAGGGAAAGGCGATGTTAAGAAAAATGTAATCGTTTCATATCATAATTTTGAAGGGTTGAAGCACACTGGAAAAAAGGAAGTCTAGTAGAGAGCACGAGATGAGTAGTATATTAGCCGGTAGTTATTCTACAGCAAGTTGACATTTCTGGAAGACAAACACTTACTCCACAAAACAGGTGATGCAGGATGTGAGGTAAGAAGTAATAAACTTCTTAATACTTTACCACTGGGTGTGCGCACTACGCATACAACAAGTACTGATTTTGCCAGCCTGCACAATCTAAATTACTTTCAAGTATCTTTATATTCCCTACGAATGTCAACTATCAATTGTGCTGGTTTCGGGTATTCCATATATTATTATATCACATGATTCATGTTTTCATATTTCCGATGAAGGAAATTCATCTATATCCGTCCTTTAGCTACCTTAATTCGTTAAACAATAAACATCTCATTTTCGGCATAGGGACGGATTTTAGATTTGGCTTTTAGCAACCCGAATACGGTTAAAACTACTAACATACTTTCTTTGGGAAGCAACAGAAGTATTAGTAATAGTAAATTTACTGGAGGCGTTAATAAAAGGAATATTATTCCATTAATGTTCCATAATCATAAGCTCTATCATCTTCTGTCGAGACACTGCAGTTGACAACCATTTCTCAGGACCAGCACATAAATCGTAATAAGGTTTCAAGTAAAGATTATTGGGCATTACTTCGGAAAGAAATAAACATACTTGTTTTACATGCAAATTAACGTTACACAACTTCAGTTGCTCATATTTTATGATACACTCGCATGAATGTCAGTTTCAACCTTAGAGAGACTTACACATAGCCTAGTTTACTTCCCCTTTACACTCCGTCAGGTACCAAATGCTAAACTAAAGTAATGAATTCTTCATATTTTAGAATTCCACTAATTACGTCAGAGGCTTGAGTCGTGATTCCAATCATAACGTAATGAATACAACTATTCTAATATTAACTTTGTTATTTAATTGAGCTTTCGGTTACAACGAAAATATCAAGATAAATAATGTAATCAAAGTGAATCTGTATATAAAAAGGCTCTTTTTCGATGTTTAGCGCTTTTCATAGAAACAAGATGTAGGATCACGTTCCCCCAAAAAATGCTTTTTGATGGACCGAATTAATTGAAATTCAGAGAATCATTTACTGGAATTTCTGACGAAAGATACATTTTCAGTTCGTATACATGTTTATTTATCAATTATTGTTCTTGGATAACAAACCATTAATGTTATATTTTGACTTATTCGCTGATGTCACTTCCAATATCGTAAATTTGCACATTTATAAACTAAATATGTTACCAATAAGAGAGTACAATGCACACTGATTTGAGAAAACATTGAAATCTTATGAACCCTTTCGGTAAGGTGAATGACTAATCGTCACTCTTACAGTAGACGTGCAGAGTCAAACACAGAGTGTCTTACTTATCAAAAGGATATCAAAGACTTTATTATGGCCATTACTGTCACGTAATCAATCACCATTAACAGAAATCAAACACTGCTTTGAAACAGTACCGTCATTTCCTTTTTATTCAAGCTAAAACTGCCGGAAGTAAAACATGATTTTTAAAATCAAATTATTTTACAGTTATATGGAGTAGTGCACATCAAAATAATCAGATTTAGATTAATTATAATCAATTAAAGGAGTAATTATCCGACGTTATATTGAATCATTCCCGGTATCTGATATAATCTGGCTTAACTTAGAAAAGAACACATATTTATTTTTATTCATCAATAAAGTTAATTGAATTAAGTTTGAATCCAAACATTACACATAATACTGGAAATTACACAAAATTGCATTCTTCTAATCGGATTATCGAATGTCGGCAGGAACACCAATGGGTAATACGTGATCTTGTCTAAATATAAACGTAAGATTGTTAAGAAAACTTGACATATTTTCTGACTTTACGGCCTTTTCATTTCTTGAAATTATTTCGACTCTGTGTTGCTTTTATTCGTCAGACGTGGATCCATGATCTTAGTTCCTCCAATATAAAGGTGCTCCGGCCTTTATGTCCACATGACCAGAATGGAATCTTTTACTCACTGGCAAGAATTTTACAATATTCATTAAAATCTGAATTACCTGCGTTTTCTTCATGTCCTTGCTATGTGCTATTGTCTCTGAAACATTCCAGTATCATAGGAAGTTCATTTCAACTTCAGGTCGAAGAGAAAATCATTGTGTAACTTAGATTATCAGAATAGCAAAATCAAAAGGCCATTAAGAGACCACTCCAATTATCCGAAATTCATCATTATATTCCAAAACATGACTGATGAGGGCCTCTTTTTCATATCTCTTTTTTTTTTTTTACATGAAAACTTCATAAATACTAGGCAGTTTTGAATGTTTCTAGAAACGTCTCTAACATTCTGTTATGTGATAAAGTGAATCCTATAAACATTGTCTGCTACGAAAGGGGACAAACCTTTAATTGAAACAGCAACGGTAATGACCTATTTTTTTTATGTCATATTTCATGGCAAATAATTACACGAATTGCACATTGTAATAGGAAAGTCTATTTTATAATAAGCAATCCCTGTGAGACTGTACAGTTCTACTGAAAATAAGAATTGATTCAACTGAAAATATCCCAAGACCATGGAAAAGTTTGTGCAGCAAAGTCTTGCAACATAATGATAATTAATATACACGTATAAAAGTGGTTACCATCATTTGCTTAAATTCGCATCACTGCAATTTTTTTCATGTAGCCTCAGAGAAATAATACTTCTAATAAATACGTTTATATCTTTTTCTATGCATTCTTATAATGGAATTCTTTTCTTTTCCATATATAGCTATAACTGAGATTTAACCAACAGAGGCTTGAATAACAAAATAAACAACAACGGTCAGAAATAGAATATTTTTTACCTGCAATGGAAAATGGCGAGGCCATCGAATAACGGGCAGCCTTTACAGAGACGGCATAAAATACGTATAAAACAAGTGCGAAAACAACATTGCAATCAAGGAAACGACGCGGGTAATGCAACGCGGCAGTGAACGATACCTCTAGGACAAGAAACAAAATTAAAACACATCCAATAAACAATAAAACCAACGTGTAAACACTGCATCCGAGCCTTTGTACATGATTTCCAACGTTGATGAATGGTACAAAAGTTTAACGGAATGATGGATACTCTATATTTGTTAGCATTTCAATTGCTAATTCCGATTGTCATCGATGATCATGGCCGAGAAGCGCCCAAACCATAGATTACAGTTAAAAGCTGTACAAATTTATTATTTATTTGCATTTAAAAAAATTTTGGGGGGTTATGCGTCCTTTCGATTATTTGTAAAATTTAAAAATAATTGAATTTCCTATAGAAAGTCAATGACCATCAAAAGTCCCTATAAATTGTCAGCTTTCCTCTCTTTCTCTAAGTTATAACAACAACGCTAATGAAGAAAATGGCACTGCTTCCTTTGCTCTTTAAGTAAGTCAGCTCTCTACCAAGAAATGTACGAACACTTAAATAGAAAGAACAGAATTTAGGCTGAAGGCCAAGCGCTGGGACCTATGAGGTCACTGAAACGGTAATTGACAGTAAAAGGGTTTGATAGGAAAACCTCGCAGTTGCACTGTGAGACAATTATTATGAGTAGGCGGAAAGTAAGACGGAAGGAAGAGAATGTGAACGACGGAGCTACAGAAAAGGGAATGAAAGAGGTTGCAGGTAGGGGCCGAAGGGACGCTGCAAAGATCATTAAGTAATGCTTACAGTACACACGTGAGGTGAACTGACGGCACTAACCCCCTACGGGGGCGCAGTTAAAATATTACATTCTTGAAAAACGTACGCAATACGGTATGAAATGATTTGACAAATTTTAAATAATACAATAGTTGTTTGTCAATAGGCTTCTGTTATCTTAATGTAATGTAATAAATCTACACTGATAAAACGATCAATATACTCATGCATATAAAAATTCCGTCATTGTACAAGTGCTGTGTTGCATTCATAAAGGATAGCATGCACAAAACTAAACGGACATCAAAACCTTCAAGAAATTAATCAACTCACTTTATTCAGAAGTCTTCAAGAACTGGTATCCAGAGGAGCGCTGTATCTTCCTGCGACAAACACAACTGCTGGACATTTCAACAAGCACTACTCTTGAGGAGCATTATAACAGTTCTCAAGCAATAAAGATGTACCCTATAGAAATCTGAGCGTTAGTTAGTAGTCGCTTGAAAATACCACAGAATGACAAAAACAATAACTGGAAGAACGAAACCTGCGCACTTTCCATAAGAAAATGACGCATGAGAATCGGAAAAAAAAAACTCCGACGATATGACGATAGGTTTGCTGATTATTCAAGAAAGCTTGTTCAGAATAGGAGTAAGGAACTTTTTTTCGAATTCCTTAGGAGGTCAAAACTTCAAAAGCCTTGAGAGTTATCTCTGATTAATCAGTGTTTCATTACTGATTTCAGTATTAACTTTGTGCTTAGACAGGATATCCACATAGACTACTGAAAATGTGTTATTTTAATCAATATCCATCGCAGTACAAGGCGATACACTCATGAATTCACAAGTGTAACGTTTTCGAGTAATATTAGACAATGTCGAAAAAAAGCGCAATTTTTATTGAAATATATGATAATGATGCACATCGCTCTGAGAAGACTAGTAGGTACAACGGCGCCTATAACACCAAAGAAGTTATCCTCTCATTTTCTAAAAGAAAATGTTCCAGTAAACAGACAAGTTTCAGACAAATTTCCAAACAAAATCCCATGAGTCAGATACCAAACACCACACCTCAACAACAACAAAATATTCAGACGTTTTATTCAGATGTTTTGAAGAATCATCGTTTACAATATTCAGAATTTTGTCTTTGATGTATGTTGTTCTTTCACGGGCTATCTTTTCGTTCACTTTTGTTAGCATGCATTATTATCAAGCTATGTTTCATGCCTCGATAGAATATTTGCATGCGCAAATGGCGACACCCACGAATTTAAAAACAAATCTTTTTAAGCGTCTCCGAATTCTATGTTTACGAAATAAGTACTCGAACTTTAAAAACCTACAGGTACGGTATGCTTGCCTTGTTATGGGCATCTTTCCGGGTACTACTTGATCAAACTGATATAAAAAATCTTAATCCACAACAGGTACCATACTAAAGAAAGTTCATCCACAGTGCGTAACAGAATCAAACTAACGTTATTTCGTGCGATATTGTAATCAAGGGCTCCACATTCACATATGTTACATTACAAATCTTGCTATATAGATGCATGAAATTGTTTTGTTTTACTACTAATCTCTTGTTTACGTGCATATCGAATGTACACTCCAAGTTTTTAAATACATATCATTTCACGTGTTTCAGGCTACATTATCTTGAAGGCCTATCGATAAGGAACACTAAGCGCAGACATCTTTTTATTCCCTACAAGAAAGAATTGAAATGAACAGAAAGCCTGAAATTACTTTACTGGATAGCAGACTGATAGAAAAAAAAGCTAAGGTTTAACGGAAGCCATTACCTTAAAGCGATGAAAATTACAATATGTGACTAATGTTGAAGTTGCTGGCCCTTTTCAATATACTTCCTTAATCATAAGTGTAATTTGTTTTTTTATTTATCAGCCAAAGATTGAATTTGTTAGTGTAAATGTAACGCAAATGTAACGCCAAAAGTATTAAAAATAATGTGAACAAGCTGTTGTTGTCAAAACATTATGGTGTGATTTATTGATCGCGAGGGTGTTCTACGAATTTTTATCTGAACGTAATATGGGCTATTGAGAAAAAAATTCTTCAATGTAACAATATGCGCTTTTGAATTAGTTCATTCTTCCTCCGATTTATAATAAATACTCACACATGTGCGGCATCAGCCGTAGATTCCCATAAGCCTTTACGTTCAAGTATACTCCCAATGTAAAAGAGAATGCTTTAAAGAATTTTCCATATAATCTCTCTCTCTCTCTCTTTCATACTTGAACGAAAAGGAGGTCGAAAGTTTGCATACTTCTCTGCTATACAAGCCCATGATCATGTGCATTTCTCAGTAAGCAAATAAAAACTTGCGTGCATGAGAGAGAGAGAGAGAGAGAGAGAGAGAGAGAGAGAGAGAGAGAGAGAGAGAGAGTATAAATAAGTTGATGTTCAAGAGACTACGTGCAAATTATTTATTTTCGCCAACGGAACCTTTATCGAGAAAATTTTTATTTCAAAGATTGCTCATATGAGTAACTCCTGATGACGTAAATCTGCAGAGACCGATCATTTATTTCATAAACTAAAAATGAGCCTAAAATTCGATGACAAAACGTTTTCTCACACCGAAATCAAATTCAATTTGCATATGAAATAACTTTTGCATTGGCCATGAAAAACTTATTTCATAACAATTCAGAAATAAATAAAAAAACCCTATTTGAATATATATTATATATAAAGAATATATATAATTATATATATATATATATATATCTATATATGTATATCTAGTATATATATCTATATATATATATATATATATATATATATATATATATATATATATATATATATATATATATTATATATATATATATATATATATAAAATGGCTACATGCGGCAAACATTCGACTTTGTTAACATGGCAGAGGGGGTTGGACTTGGATATCGATTCTAATTACAAATAACTGGGTTCGACTGTGATTTGTAAGGTCGGAGTCGGCAACAACTTATAAATCCTCACTTGTTTGCCGAGACGATAATGTCACTGAGTCCTGTTTTCTTCTCAGCCCTCTGGGCCCTCGTTCGAACCCACGAGAGGACGAAATTATTATTAACTGAAAAATTCCCCTTCGGTTAACATATATGAAAATATATTAATTTCCGAGGTAGAGCGAATTGGATATTAAAGGATATTTGTAGATCGATGTATCTACATAAATCACGGTGATGTGATAAAAATTCATATAATACACACACACACACACACACACACATATATATATATATATATATATATATATATATATATATATAATATATATATATATATATATATATACATATATATATATATACATATATATATAGCTTTGCTAGGTTACTTGGGGAATGATATGCTGCCGTGTTTAAATGTAAAAAAAGGACTTGAAATCAGACTTCCTCACAAAATCCCAAAATTTCATCTCGAAATCAAGTATCTGATTGGTACTCGTACACGCCTGTTTATTTTATTGGATAATGTCCCAGATACGATGATTCTTATAGATATATATATGATATATATATATATATATATATATATATATATATCTATATATATATATATATATATATAAAGATGATGCAACGGAGGAAAATGGAAAGACGAGAAAGCCAAGATCTTGGCTTTGTCGTCATTCCATTTTCCTCCGTGGCATCACCTTTATTTATACATAGCACCAAGTTTTATATACTTCGTGATCAAGTTACTCTTTCAAATACCTAGCACACACAGATGAGGTTGTAGAACTCAATCGTATCTGGGACATTATACAATAAAAGAAACAGGCATGTACTGATGAGTGCCAATCAGATACTTGATTCCGAGGTAAAACTGTTTAAGTACCATAGACCCAAATTGTGGGATTCTTTGGGAAAGTCTGATTTCAAGTACTTTTTTTTATATTCAAACACGGCAACATATCATTTCTCAAGTAACCTAGCAAGGCGATGAGAGCTTAATATTTCGTCTGATCTTTCCTCGTTTCAAACACGATTCACCCTTGAACTTCGCGACCGGGGAACAAAGCAAATGGGTGAAATGCCACTTATTAATCTCCGTTGAAGAACCTCGTACAGGATACCTCCAATGTCTAATACGTGAAGCAGAATGAAAAATTTCTCATTGTCTTCTTACATTAATATTTGACGTTGTGACTGGGATTCCACAAACTTGTTCAAGTTTTCACACAATAAATAAAGGCTATATTTCCTGACAAACAAACTCTGACGACATTGTTACTGGAGCTAGGAAACAGACGCTAAATAGAATATATATTCTCAATTATCATGAGACAATTTTTTTTTCAAAGAAGCCTATGTAAAAGAAAGATATAATTAGTACTGACAAAGAATGGCATGGATAACGAAGCACGGCATGCTTTATAAAATTATGTTAATGTATATACAAATAATTCTTTTGCGTTATACCATTGTTTTAAAAGTCTCAACTTTAAAAGTATGAACGATATGTAGTGATAACTGATGTAAGACTTATATATAAAAAGTAATAACTTTTGCAGCTACAAAAACGTTGGGGAACGAAAAAAAATGTTTTTTAACGTAGGATTAGCAGGTTCTGGAACTGCACAGGGCTCTGGAAGTGTAGGTGTCTTATTTCATCTTCAACTACAGATAATTCTGTATCGGTATGAATTATATGATCATTCTGCATATCTGGCAAAACATCCTGTTTTGTGTATTCAGTAACGTTGAAGTTATGGTCAATTGGCATGTCAATTGGTGGTAGATCCTGCTCAATAACTTCCACAACTGCAGCCTGTTTCTCTGCTTCCTACATCTTTGCTAAATCCTCTAACACACACAGTCTTTGCTCATAGTCTTGGCTGTACTCTGAAGTTAAGGAAGCCAGTTTCTGCCCAAGCAGAAGAACCCTCTTATACGCATTTGTCATTCACAGACAGGTGACGTCTTTTAAGAGTGAAACTGACATTTGGAGGTTCAGGAATACCGTCAGTTATGGGCTTGAACGCCCGGTGATCTGTTTTGTAGTTCTGCATAGTCCAACGTTTTGCAGCTAGCTCAGTAGCAAGAGGTTCAACTGACTGATTGGATCTCAGTGCAAATATGTGACGACATGGCAGGGACATAGATGTGTGAAATGTACACTGGTGGCAGGATGTGGTTGTAATACTGATGACTCCCTCTGACGATGGTGACAAGCTGTGCAAGTTCTAACAGCTGATTCACATACTTTAAGGCATATGGTGTTAGGTATTGCTAGTACTGCAGGGCTGATGCGCTTTTCTGCTGGATATTGCAGGGCACTTTGTAAAACAGCTTGGTTACTTTCTTGTCACGCTGTTCTCGACATCTTGAGGAAAGACAGGAAAACAGACAAAAACTCCAGTAGTGAATGATTGCTTGATGTCATAGACTTCAGCTTCTGAAACAGCAATTCTAGCCTATTGTTGGTCCTCTCACCCAGTGACATCTGTTTGTGCTTGAGTCCCTCTATCCATTACTTTATTTGATGCCAGTTGCTATCATAGTACTTAAGTACATTGTGAAGTTATGTGGCTCTGAGTTCTTCGTAATAAGCATTGTATTCTTCTTCAGATCTTGAGTATGCTAACTTCTGAATGAAATCTAAGACAGTCGTTTTCTCTCCACCAGTAATACCCATTTTCTCAGTTTTAATTTCATGTTTGAATGTTCAAAGAAAAGTCATAAAGACATATTTGAAGGTTAGCATTTGGAATTAATTCAGTGAATACAGTTCTTTCAACCATATCTTTGTCTGTTAGTATAACTCTGATGTCTCTCCATTTGGGATTCTTGGTCTTGAAGAGCTGAATCATCTGCCGGACCATGTGTTCCTCTTCACTAATAACTATGAAGGCTGCAATGATTTCTGTTTCACCATTGCCATTAACAGTAGTCATGAGGTAGAACGGCATCCGGAGTTCATTTGTCTTGTGAGTAGCATCTGCAAGGATGAGCTCAGGAAACTGGATGAAGGTGTACTGCATGTGTGTGTCTTGGATCAATATGCCAGTCAATGAGTTGTTCTTATCTATTAAGTAATCTGTAGAAAGCCCTGGTTGGGATTTCAGGTAGTGAGCAATCTGCTGTAGTTTACCGACTTCTGTGGAAGGTTTGGGTTTGGCAGCTGTGGCGATGTTGTGAATGTCCTTCATGAACAAGGTTTTACCTGTGGTCTTGCAGAGGTGTTAGCAAACATCTTCCGGTTAGGCCTAACTTGTAGCATTTCACCTGCTCTGTCTTTATCAGACAGGTCTAGAGGTCTTTGTGCTAACAATAAGTTGTATAGTTGCTTGGATACCTCATGGTTGTGTTCACTAACATACTTTGTGATAACTAACCTCTGACCATCAGCATTGGATCTTAATTTCAGCTGGACTAAGCAGTCAGCCTTGAATGTAGATTGGTAGGTTGCTGGCCTTCGGATTTACTTACGTGTTTTCTACCACCATGTACCCAAGAGTACCATAGCTCACGGTACCTGATATCTGGATTGAAATGGCGATTCGGTATTCTCTTCTGAGCTGTAGCAATTGTTCTGCTGTCTCTTTTCCATAGTAGCACATAGTCAGTGGATTGATAACTTTTCAGTTTTTCTTTTAGTTGAGTATATGAACTAAAAGTATCTCCAACATTGAAATCTATGGGTGCTGCTATACTAAAGTTTAAATATATTTGCTCCTTTTAGATGGAATCGTTTAAAGTTTGTTTGTATGATAGAATTGCTCAACAACTACTTTTTTTAAAAATACATTTGCTCATTTGCTTGTTAGATGAATTCATGTCAAGTACTATTTTGAGAAATTGCCTTTTAGATAAATTGTTTTAAAGTTTGTATGTATAATAGAATTGCTCAACAACTTTTTTTTTAATATATTTGCTCATTAGCTTCTTCTATGAATTCTTGTCAAGTACCATTTTAAGAAATTGCCTTTTCGATAGATTGTTTGAAAGTCAAAGTTAAAAAGCATATTAGTCTACTTTACCAGGACCGGTGAAATAAGTTTAAATAGCATATTTGTCTATTTTACCGGGACCGGTAAAATAAGCTTAAAAAGCATATTTGTCTATTTTACCGGGAAAGGCAAACTAGCCTATTCGTTTATATTACAACTGTTCAACAGAAAGTTAACCCTCCATTCAAATAACTTTCATAACATTAGCGGCTTCATTTAGCTACACAAAAGGCTCATCAGTACCAGTCGAGCCTCCTTCCACCCTGAACCAACTACACCATTCACCTGTAACTGTAATACAACTCTTCGCTTCTATATTAAAACCCTTCTACTCGATTAGTCTTTCCCTATTTCCCACCACATCCGATTTATTCTTTCATCACAAACTTGTCTACCCTCTATTGTTTGTAAGAAGCAAACTACCTCAAAAAGCCATCAACAACTTCATTCTTTTTTATTTCAAGCTCATTTAATAATCATACTTCATTCTGGTTTTCATAAGTATCTGTTCTCTTTTACGCATCTTTTGAATATACGCTGCTACCTTCCTCGCATCACTTCTCTTAAACGCGACTCTTCTCTCCTTACCATCATCTAATTCCAACTGTCTTTATTTTTCAGCATTCATATTAATTGATCTATCTATCGTATTGGCTTCCAATTACCCTCGTAAACTTACACTTGCCCATACTCAACTTTATCCTTTTCTACATTTTCAAACTCTTTCTATAGTTTTTGTAATGTCAATTTAAAATTTTAAAGTGATAATGTACAATCTACTTGTATCAACCTCCTACTAATGTCAACCTTTCCCGGCTTTATTCATGGGCCTTTTTTCTATCAATATTTAATGTAATATCCTCTGATTTTTTACATTTCCAACTGCAGAGATATTAAATATATTAGCCCTCGTGACATAACCGCCACTGACTAAAACCTACTTTCAAACCTTATGAGTGACCAAAAATCAAAAAAACCGTTTATGACTTTGATAGAATTAACTTCTATCCCATACATTCTCAGCAGATGCCATAATACATCTAGATAAATTCTACAGTGTATTTTTTCAACCTCAAGTACGGAACATACAACTTTTCCATTTACAATAAAACTTCTCAAGCAAAGTTTTCAATTTAATTAACACCAAAGTAAAATACATCTTCTATGTTTAAATACAGCCCCTTTCTCCTATCAGTCCTCCAGTCCCACGTTTTACTTTTTAGCCTGAATCCTAACATAAATTTTTCCTGATATATTCAGTAATGGTATCCCTGCAATTTTTATTCACATTCACCTGCCTCACATTTATACAGTCGGACAATTCATCTCATTTATTCCTTCAGAACATTTCCTTCATCCACATCCTCTACCCTAGTCAGCCCCTCAATCACTCTTTCACCACTATACGAAAGTAGCTCACTTGAAATCTCACATACTCTAAATCAGTGATTCCCAAACTGGGGGAAATTAGAAGCTACCGGGGGGGAAATAATTACACTACCTACTAACTAAAAAAATCACCCTTCTCACAAATTTAATTCTAAAGTAGAAGAGCAAACAAAAGTCCTTTTATTTGTTACTAACCGCTCTCTATGGCTATGCGATTAGTTGTTACTAACCGCTCTCTATCCACTTTACTATTAAACTATATGTTTATCAGTATATTTGTACATTTGAAAAATAAATTAGTAAATAGTCACAGTGTGTTTTAACTACTCTTTCCCTCATACACATGAAGGGGGAAATCTGGATGGTTGAACTGGGTGCAGGGGGAAATGACAGAAAAAAAGTTTGGAACCGCTTGCGTCTAACTGGACTTTCATTTTGATTATTCCATCCCATATTTATCAACAGTAACTTTCACATCTTACTTAAACTTGTGATAGCCCTTTCTCATCTCACATTTTTCCGATCTACATCTCCGCCATTCTTCAAAATTAAATCAACAAATCTTCAAATACACATAAAATCTAGACAGGAATTCAATCTATTCAGACGAAATCTGTTCAAATGCACCTAATATATATTATGCCCCATGAAATTTTCATATGTATTTACTTTTGCTCCTAAACAGGTCCTAACTCTCCAAGTACGTTTTCCAGACTGACCCTATATTTTCATGATTTTCTTACTGTACTTCCAGTTATTACTTAACAACTTTTCTCGTGTCCTAACATTCCTTTACATAACTTTGTCTTGCTGTGCATCTAGTACACCTCAAGCCATTTTTTTTTCTTTATTAAACCATTAATTTCCTCCTGCCACTACTGACTGCTTTTACTCTCTCTTCTTGTTCTCTTGTCCCAAATATTTCCTGTTAGTTCAGTGAACCAGCTATTGAACACCAGAACCTTGTATACGTCTTAACTTCTGTGAATTTAGCCTTTTTCTTTCTATCTTCTACTCACTCGTGTACGCTATTACTATTATCATCGGTTGGAAAAAGCAAAATGCTTCCAGCTAAATGATCTCAACAGAGAAGGCAGCCACCAAGAAAAAACATTATAGAGGTACAGATTAAACAATTAAAGCTTAAATTACAAAGAAAAACAAATACTATAAAACCAATAAACTATGACATCTTCAACACGTCTGAACTCCTAGAGCTCCAACAATTTAACCGAAAGGTTATAAAGGTTACTCCACTCTTTGGTCAGATAGGGAACCAAATTTCCATAAATCGGTTTGCACTGACGCTCACAAAAGAAAAGGCAAGAATTTTAGATTAATTGCATATCTAGTATTATGTGATGAATGGCGTAGCCTTGGCAGATCTGTAAGCAAAATACCAGTATGATCAGAATAACGAAAAATGTAATAGCAAATGCACAGGAGCTTCACTGAACGACGGGGCCAGTGACTAATACAATTTATAGGGAAAGAAATTTACTAGGACTTATGTTTTTTTATTCTAAAAAATTCTGCAGCTCCCGCTGCTGAGAACATACAGACCAAGGATAAAAACAATTCTTTAGGATAAACAAGACTATAAAAAATTCACGAAAGATTTTTTTCTGTGTACCGATTACTTATATAAAAAAATTATACCTAGAATCCATGTAAGTATTTTGAATAATAATTCACGGACCACCTGAGATCACACTCCAATGAACGTTATAATTTCCATGAACAACTACTTTGCAGCTTACTGATTGAAAAATCCACAATAATGCAACGAAATGCTCCAATTCCAATCTGCCAAAAGGAGCACTCAGTATAGTGCAATCATATGAACTGATTGAACAGAATCTAGGTACTTCAGCGAAACAGTAGACATTGCAAGAAATGCATCAAAGCACTCAGGCCCTTGTGAAAGCCAAATTGCAAAGAAGGAACAGATTATATAAATGTCTGCCACCAGACATTCACAAATTTTAGGAATTATAGGAGTTACAGAAATTACGTGGGAATCAACAATGCGAGAGCTACTACATTCACATTTACCTATTGGAGCAACAATCCATTCTCTATCATGTAAAATAAGGAACTTGCTCTAGCTCCCTTACAGAAAATACCTGATGTCCTGTAAGCTAAGTAGTCAACAATCTTCCCACAAAACAAAAGAGAAAATCATAAGGGTCTACACATCCATAAATATCAAACTCAAGTAAAAAATGACCTATTATTATTATTATTATTATTATTATTATTATTATTATTATTATTATTATTATTATTATTATTATTATTTCAGTAGATGAAACCTACTTCCATGTAACAAGAACACAGGGGCCACTGACTTGAAGTTCAAGCTTTCAAAGAATGCTGGTTTCAACCTCCCTCCACAGACCCCATACTACAGCTGAAACTGATCATGATACAGAGCCAGTGGATTTCTATCGCCCTGGGGGAGACGCGACCCGGCGACATCTGAGTGGCATACAAGACACTAACTACTATAACAGCTGACCAGCTAACTTTAAGGTAAGCAGGAATGATGTCTATCGAGTTTCTCTTTACTATGTTTACTACCAAACACATCAGCCAAATGGTTTGCCTTTTCTTATGGACACTAAGTAACTTGGCCATCTGGTTTTAAAGCGGCATTGTTGGACCTGCTGAATCTATACCCACCAAAGGGGCCAGATTTGACAGTAGTTCCGAATTTAAGTTTCTCAGTTATACCAGAAAGGTGTCGGATCAAACTTAAAATTAGAAACAAATAATCAGTGAATGTACTATGTTATACAACTCAGATGAAAACTCCGTCCTAATCTTATATTCCAAAAACTTTCTCCCCGAAAAATGCTTAAATGCTGTAAAGCAAGCAATTCCTCTGCCAATGGTGAATGAATTAAAAACGTGAAAACAGAGAGAGAGAGAGAGAGAGAGAGAGAGAGAGAGAGAGAGAGAGAGAGAGAGAGACTTTTTATTTTAGTCCTCTATTAAGTTCCGAAGGAGAAATGGAAAAATGGTGAGTTGGAAAGAAGTTGAATAAGTCGGAATAAAAAGCAAAAGCTGGGATGAAAGTGGGAAATGTCCTTAGGGTGTAATTCAGGGGAAGAAAAAAAATTACTACGACTCAGAGAGGAAAAGGCCGTTCAAAAGTGGAGGCGGGGGATATATTTTGAGAATAAAAATACGTAATGATGTGAACGATATTGAGATTTTATTAGGGATGAATGCAAAATTAAAAATGCATACACACATAATAGCCCCCTAAAAGGGGTCACAGAATGTAATGATGTAATATAACCTTCAAATACTTTTTTAAACTTCCAACAATACGCTCCGAAATTATATAGTAATAAAAGTGACAGGAAGCCAGAATTACCTTTAGAAAACCTTTTTTTAAGAAATTTCATCGGCTTTCAGACCATTTCAGCATTCTGGAAAATAATCTGTGTAAATGTGACCGTTAATATAACAATAAAAAAAAAATGCTCATATCACGTTATCCTCGTTAAAATAGCAATATCGTTTATAATGTCTCGTATATGGGCTATGATTCATATTTGTTCCAGAAAAGTAAGTAATTAAATGTCAAAATAAATCAAAATGAATATTCATTTCAAAGTGGTCTGAACCTGAATACTTTTATGGACCTGAGTGAAAAATTCAATAAAACAGATTAACCTTATAATAAAAATATGCCAAAATGCCGTGTCCAGAAATGCCTTGGTGCCTGCATTATTACAGCTAACAAAGGAAAATAATTTAGGGCCCGGTCTACAAACTCATGGTTCAATTTTCTACATCTACGTCTAAAATTTTAATTATTACTATCAATTTACTCTTGAAAGAAGAACGAAACAAAAATCAGCTAAATTCAACTTATCAGTCGTATTCACTGTTGAATGGCATTTCGGTGAAGCCGTCACACCTTATAAATTAGCTCACCTGGCATGCTGTGGGACACTTGAATGGGATCAATTCCACATCTTTTTAATCATAAGATCAGTGATATTATATATTCATAAATATAGGCTATGTGAACATATATATACATCGACCTACAAATCCCATTCAATATCCAATTCGCTCTACCTCTGAATTAATATATTTTCATATATGTTAGCCGAAGGGTAATTTTTTAGTTGATAATAATTTCGTCCTCTAGAGGGTTCGAACAGCGCCCAGCGGATAGAGGAGAAATCAGGAATTCAGTGACGTTATCGATCAACTACAAAATTCCCCTTCGGTTAACATGTATGGAAATATATTAATTTCGTGTTAGAGCGAATTCGGTATTAAAAGACACTTGCAGCTCGATGTATGTATATGAGTCACGGTGATGTGATAAAAATTAATTCATATATATATATATATATATATATATATATATATATATGTGTGTGTGTGTGTGTGTGTGTATGTATATATATATATATATATATATATATATATATATATACATATATATATATATATTAAAAACACACTAGATTCTCTCCTCTCGGGAGCCATCGGCTTAAAACTAAATACTAAACCGATTATATGCCTTCCAATACACATATCAGTAAGATTCCATTCAAACCCACGTCTCTCCCACCCCAAAATATTTAAGAATTAAATCAAAATGAGAGAGAGAGAGAGAGAGAGAGAGAGAGAGAGAGAGAGAGAGAGAGAGAGTGGCGGGAAATTCAAAACTAGCATATATTTTAACACTCGCACCTAATTTCGGGCTTGAAATATACAGTCAGGCAGGCAAAGGAGAGAAGGGAAGGCATGGAGGAGGAAATAATGGGCCATAATGCTATAAAAAAAAAAAAAAAATTATCCCGATGAACACAACATGGTTGGATCCGAGCGGTTTTGGCATTTCTTGAAGTAGGTCAAGTTTTGCCCTTATAATCCAATAAAATAATTTGAACACACGCAAGAGTATAAATCATCAAGGAATGAGGGATGGAGGGTGGGTTTAAGAGACACGTAAAAACAGCGCTAGAAATGTCAAGGTGGAAGTTAAAATAGAGACAATATGGATGGAGGAATCTCGATAAAAGCAGGAATAAAGAAATAGGGAGAAATATGTCTTTTGTGACAAGACAGATTTATGGCCCGGCGCAACAATGATAATAAAACACACACTTTTGAGCTCATGACAGCCACTCTGTGTATCAAGGTGCTCCAGGACCTAAAGGGATAAAGAAATTACAAGGTAACAAATGAAAATTCAAGTTATACCTATTCAAAATAAGATATTAAGAAGGGCTACTTACTCAAGAAAATTGTCAACTACATTCGGAACGAGGAAAAATATAAATGGATAATGACTGGTATGAAGTGTAATCGTCATTATTAAGCAAATATTTACATATGGTCCAAGGAAAGCTTAAACATTCTTCCACTATAGGAGTCAAGAACCACTCACGAAAGTTTTAGCTTTCGAACTGTAAAATGTGACCGGAGGGTGAGGCTGACTACAAAGCCGGCCCTTTCCGAAGCCATTTCCAAAATGAAAGCAGAGAGAGAGAGAGAGAGAGAGAGAGAGAGAGAGAGAAAAACGAAAAGTCGACATAAGATTGGGAGTGTTAATGAAATCACACAAATTTTTAAACCCTTTCTATCAAAGAGGAATGTGAAAGGGAAGCCTATGGAGCTATGGGACTATTATGTATGGTTTCGGCTCTGCAGAATCAATTTGTCATAGGCCATAACAGAACAAAATCCATTTTAAAACTTTGAAACTTACCCAAAAGTTATACTGATACTGTACTTCAGCAAAAATTCATAATGTACAAGAGCAAATGTACACAATGTTGACAAATGCAGTGCGACTGTAATTACAAAGAACGAGAAACCTGATTTTACAATTTTTTCTTTGACACTTACCATAAAAACAGATGCTGCGAAAGAGAGAAAGTCGAGTTGTAAATGCAGTGCTCATAATTGTAAATTTTATGGCTACATCAAAACATCATACAAGTAGTAGTAGAGAGCCACGTCTACGATAGCTAACGAGAAGCCATGGCGTTTGCAGGACATACTGCAAAAGAAAAACATGTTTTTTATATCTTCCCTACATAAAGTTACCAAGCCTTATATATTATTCTACATAAGAATGGCTGTCTTTGTTCCTTTACCTACAGAAGAAACCTGGTGAAAAAAGAAAGTACTTCTTTTGTAGCATAGCAGAGAAAAAGGTAAAAATGAACATATAGCTACTCAAGTCCTATCGCCAGTCAATGCCTATCCATGAAATCATAATTCCCCAAAAAAGGAATTACTACTGAAGATCGGACGCAAGAATAAAAATTGCACACCATTAACGTGATGGGCCAACGACAGAATGCAAGGAAAAAGGTGTCATTTTTAGGCTTTTGTTCTTGGTATATGCCGAAAATAATAGCTACCAATAAAATCATAATGGGCATGAAGCTTCGTTTTTAAATGTAAAAACTTAATTTAGAATTACTGCTAACTATTTTAGATCCGATGTGGCATCATTTTTCGGGAATATCTTCCAAGGCTTTTAGTCGGCATTTATAACTTTCTATCACCTCTCTCCCAATTCTCACACCCCCTTCTCTCTCTCTCTCTCTAAATTGCGCACAGGGAGACATAAAGTCTTACATATAGTTATTATATGGTAATTTTGTTTAATAGTTTAAGAATAGAAATGTTGGGCGTGGTAATGAATCGATGGTTAATGGACATGACTGTTTTTGCTCGATTGGCAGTTTTGAATACAGCATTTGAGCAATATACTGGCATGGGATTCCAGAAAGTGGTTTGTCGCCGGGTAGTGAAGGTGTGCCACAATCATACTGCCCCCCCCACACCCCCCATGGCAAATTTGTCTAGATGCGCAAATGGGTTGCAAACGTGTGATCGCACTCAGACTTTTTTATTTGTGCAACCACGGAGATTCGGGAAGGTGCCGTTCGGAAAGCCACGAAGTTTGCAGAGGATTATTGGTCCTCTAACAATATCCACGACCGTGTGGAACCCGTCATTGTTACTTTTGACAGCAGTGATGAGGATGAGCTATATCTTGACAGCGATGAAGATTAAAATGAAATCTATGAATTCTTGTTGTATCATTATCCATTAATTCTATAACTAATATTAATTATTTTACAATTTTACTGACACCATCTCATTGTAGAATAATTATGCCCATTGCACAATCTCTCATCACATTATACGAAAAATCGAACAACAGGTGCAGGAAAACCACCATACACCTACAATCTAGGATAACAAATATAATTTCCCACGACAATTCTTAGGAAACACAGCAGATTGAGGTTGAACATCATAGTGGAGCTCATTAGCAAAAACCATTCAAATCACTGTTGGGTATACATAGAGTTATAACGTAGCAAAATCATGCGATATAATTTTGCATAATATATGTATTTATATTTTCTCGTATGCTATGTAATTCAGACGAGAGAGAGAGAGAGAATTGGAAGGGGATTAGTAAGGAGTCAGAGGGGTGAGAGGTGATAGAAGGATGGGTGTCTGTGCGAGGAAGATGGGGTAGCTTGTTGGTGGGGGAAGGAGAGAACGGATAAAGGGGAGGGGGTTAAGTAGACTTGTTTGAACCTGTGCTTAGGTCTGTGGGTTCTCAATGACTACAACTTAAAATCATTACAGTAAACTCCTAAAGTACATAAGTCTGACTAACTCCTGTAACATTAAAAATTACGGTGGAGTGTTGCAAACAGTGTTAAAATGTCAGCCCATAGATACTGAATTGATTTTAATATATCCTCTCATGTATATAATATATATATATATATATATATATATATATATATATATATATATATATATATATATGCAACTAAAAGCCTTGAAGATATTCCAGAAAAACGACGCCAGATCGGGTCTGA
>NC_087206.1:41598588-41601706 GCF_015104395.2 Macrobrachium nipponense
CTGTGACGTAGTTACTCTAATTCTAATAACTCCGCCAAAGAAATACACAAAAACAAAAATTCTGGCAGATATAAGAGACAAACAAGAAAGAGGGCGAAAGGGCTTGAGAAAGAGTGTGGATAGCGGCGGGGCCGGAAACTTGGCAAATATGGAAATTGCCTGCGAGGTCTCCGATGGCCTACTTACAAAATGCAAATTTGTTTCACAAACTTAGTCATCAACGCTAGGTGTATTGTAAACATTTCCATTTGGGTGGGGCTCAAATCGGGGGTCTCTGGAAAAACGATTTCATATGTGAGAAGACATTCATGTTTTCAAGACAATGCTTATGAACTCATGCAAAGCGGATCGGATACCACGACCAAAATATTGATGATAAAATATAATAAAATAACACAAGAGGCCCCTTCTTGTTTCAGAAGTGACAGAATCTATTATAGTTGGCGTGATTCATGCAGCAACACCGATCTATATCATTCCATGAAACCTGCCAAAACCACAGCTTTGCGCACTCTGAAAATACGTAGGTCTGCGCCAAATCATTTGCGTCAAATAATGAAGTAACAAGGCACCTTCAGTCCAGATTTCATAAGAACTCTTAACGAAGTGTGAACTAAACGTAAGAGCCATCTCCGCGGAAAAAAATAAAACATATTTGGTAAATACATTCGACTTACAAGTAAGTTTGAGAGAAATTTGACCTATATATATTCATAGTTATGATGTTTCTAGACGAGATAAGATGCCATTATATCCCAGCATAGAACGGCTAGCCAAATATTTAAACGGCCGGAAAGCATAAAAACAGATGATTTCCTAGGCGTCCATATATGACCCTTATCGCACTGCAGAAATGAGCCTGGCAAAATACCGAATTTCTTGGCAAACGGCACTCTCCCATCTCCCCCACGCAATCCTGATCTCCTAGACCTGCATGGAAAATATATCACGTAAACAAATATCACGCGTCAGCAGTACAAGCATACTCGGTTTGCTTATGGAAGTAAGTATTGCTGACTTTTTAAAAATTAGCCAAGGTATTCCAGTTTTTCAGGAATAAATTAACAAAGATACTGGCTTCTAAAGAATTATGAATAAAAAAAGGATCAAGAATAAAAGGAAATTTATGCAGATAATAATTCTAGGAAACTATATAATATATTCGAAATAACCGAAAATATGCCATAAATAATTATATGGATCTACAACTAAGCATATATCAAAATTGATCCGTATATTCGCGTATCTGCAAGGGGGGTAGGTATTAGTCCAGCCATAATTAATTATAAGTATCTACACCTAAGCATCTATCAAAATTGATCCGTATATTCGCGTATCTGCAAGGGGGCTAGGTATTACTCCATCCATAATTAATTATATGGATCTACAACTAAGCATCTATCAAAATTGATCCGTATATTCGCGTATCTGCAAGGGGGCTAGGTAATACTCCAGCCATAATTAATTATATGGATCTACACCAAAGCATCTATCAAAATTGATACGTATATTCGCGTATCTGCAAGGGGGCTAGGTATTGCTCCAGCTAAATCCTACCACAAAATTCGTTTTAGGACAGCAATATGTTGCTTTTCCAGGTATTTGCACTTACAAACGAGATAAAACTAGACACTACAAAAAGGATATATAAAACTTTATTGAGAGAGAGAGAGAGAGAGAGAGAGAGAGAGAGAGAGAGAGAGAGAGAGAGAGAACAATGGCTAGGCTGCTGGGAGGGACAGATTCGTAAGTTGTTTTTCTCTTTTTTTTCGTTTAATGACAATGACCAGTTGTAGCATAGCATTCAGTTTCAAAAATTGTCTTTTTTTTTTTTCTTCAAAAATGAATGATAACGAGGCTCTCTACTACTCATACTGCAAGAGGAAGACGGCGAGCTAAGGCGGTAGCAAACATGGAACATCACATGATAAAACAAGTGAATTAGAACAGAGGTCATAAGACTGTATAATATATGAGAGTATCAATATTCAGTCGCAGTAACAAAATGTCAATGCCTTACTGATAAGAACACAGGTAACATGGCCCACAGTAAGCTTTGGCAAAAACTTGTTAGTAAAACAAGAGTAAAATAATTTATTTCCACTCCCTATGTTCTTTCAGCAAAATTCCGTATAAGCTGTTTGTAGTGTTTTGCTTTTTCTTTGTTGTTGCAAGGAAAACTTAAATTTAAGGATGAACAACAAAACTTTGATACAATTTTTAGAGGAAATTATAGTCGAAATGATAGTACATATGAGAAACTATAATCCCTACGAATATAAATTTGGTGAAGAAAATTCAAATATATGATGGCTAGAAAAGCAGACTTGAGAGTAAAACAATAAAAAAATTATTCTGCAAAAAGTATATGAGAAAGGCGACAGAAATGTCAGTGGTGATGAAGAAGAAATAATAGACTTGAAATATTTTAAACACATGGATTTTTTAAACAAAATATTCAATAGATTGCCCGAATATCCGTACATACTGCCGAGAATGCTATGACCCATATACATCAAAAGTAAATGTTATAAAAATGTGTATATGAAAAAGCAAGACGTCCTAAGATAAAAGCAATCTTTTAGAAAAGGAAGTCAGACTATATGGCTGAATTCAAAGTAGAAACACTTTAATGTGAGAGAAGAAAGAAATATTACTTCTGAAGTACTCAAAACATATTCTTCTGACTAAGAATAGGTCATATGGATGGATCATTACGAACTATGTGGAAGACCGAATACGATACACCCTTCTGCTGTTTATTCATGTCTATTTGCAAATAGAATGAAAAATTTTAAATCTACTCTAAATGAAAAGCCATGGTAGATATCACGTTAGACAAGGGGAAGAAATAAGAGAATTTAAATGATGTAAAAGAATGGTTTAGATACAGAGTATTTTACAAAATAGCAATTTACTTGAACACGGCTGTTATTTGATAAAACGTACATTTGGCAAATTGAATGCTATTTACTATAAAACGTAAAATCGAATGAACAAGGTGATTATCAATAAACTGAATAATAAATACTTGTTTAAACGTATAAAAAAGATGGAAAATATTTATCATAAAGCTTGTAGAGTTAGGTAAAGTAAAAATTACAGCTTAGAATTGTCC
>NC_087206.1:41602206-41633930 GCF_015104395.2 Macrobrachium nipponense
TAAATGCATAGAATTCCCATTATGACTTTCGAACATTTTTACTAAAATATTATATATGTCCGTATTTCTGGACATATCTGATAAAAGAAAAGTAAATAATCAGATGGATGCACCTGGGTGTATTGGCTTCAATTTAGTCTAAGTGAGAAATGTACATGCTTTATGAGGCTCACTGATAAATAACAGAACTTGTTTCTCTGGCCAATAACATGGTTTTCATATGTTCACTCAATAAACAAAAGTACAAATGTTTGTTAGGATGGAGAAAGAGGTGGAGAGAGAGAGAGAGAGAGAGAGAGAGAGAGAGAGGGGGGGGGGAGAGAGATGGGGTGATTGTCGGGAGAGAGAGAAAGAGAGAGCGAGCCTGGCTGTGTAGTGGGTGTGGGGTCTAGGCCGCCTTCGTTTCGTGTCCAATCTTACCTTGTTAATATATATATACATATTATATAAGATATATACTAAATAAAAGTAAACTGTATAGAATTTCTAAGTGACATATATATATATATGAAACCTCACCTTATTTTTGTTTCTATGTACTAAACGGACATGCATCGTGGATGATGTAGGATTCATAACTTGGAATCAACTTTATTACATACCATTATTATGGCTTGTCAAAAGAAAAATCTGATGATTTGTAAGAGCAATAATTCGCAGGGCCATTGTTGTATCCTATTATTTATAAATTTTAGAGCGTCAAAAGAAGAAAGGGTTTTATGTACAACGAATAAATCTCCTTACACGAAACAATGCAAATGTGTCTATCCTAAGAGAATGTTATTTTCCAATGGCACCACGCTGATAATTCTATGTCCAAGGGATAAATTATTATTATTATTATTATTATTATTATTATTTGGCTGGAAAGAGCAGACATATAAATACGTGACAGTGGTTAAAGGGAACGGCCGTATGTATGTTAATAGATTTATATGAGTTAAAATATATGGAATAAGATACAGAAACTGAAAACACCCTGCACTCAAAAGATAGCGCAACCGGGAGAACAGTTGCTATGTTGTGTTTTTAACTATTTACTGACAGTTTTATTAGCGGACTTGATGCTTGGCTTTTAAAGATTTACTTAACATTGGGAGAAAAAACAGTTTTTTTTAATGATTATGTCGATAGTAACCCTTCATATACATTTATATATTTTTACATTTTTTTCTTCAATTATTTTTACGCTTAAAAACGTGGGTTATATCAACATCACAATGCTTGTCAGAGAGAGAGAGAGAGAGACAGTAGTGGTAAGTGGCGTCAATTGGACCTAATATTACATTCATGCTCTACCCTTGCATCCTAGAGGTGTGTAATGTTGCCAAGCGAAAGATGAAAGCGATCTGAAGTATTTTAATAGGTAAAAAATGCAATTTTTGTGCAGAATCTATCTGTCATCCATAACGTCCACTGTCCTAGTTTACTTTCAATTATTTTGCTTTGATGTTGATTTTTATTTTGCTTGTTATGGAACGATATTTTTCCCTCTGGCATCGTCGTAATGTATCAACAACAATAACTCCATCACCACGTGGACAGGCAGTGTTTCCCGATCAAATACTGTTTAGGGGACTCCATAGAGTTGCGCTTTTTCTTCCGTTTTTCTACAGTCATTTATAGCTCGATATATGTATATGAATCACGGTAATGTGATATGACTCATATATATATATATATATATATATATATATATGCACATATGTATATACATATATATATATGCATATATATAAACATATGTATGTATATATATATATATATATATACACACACACATAAATTTTCCGGTTTCATTACTGTCACTGTCGTTATTGAAGATAGCCCTATTAAAAAATGTCTCAAACCCCTCGTAGGTCAGCAGGAATTTCTGATTTGATATTCTCCTACGAGGAAGTATTCGTTTGCAGTTCTATTTTCTTGTTTGTAGGTCTGAGTTTCGATGTTTTGCTTAGCTACAAACTCCTGCAATTAAGTGAAATAATATATACAAAATTGCATGAATTCCACAAAACATTTATATTTTCATAATGTATATATATTGCTTATCTTTTGAGACTTCCAAACAATCTTGGTATAATTGAAAATGGTTTTCTGTATTTTATTTTTTATTGATGAACAAAAAAAAATAAAAAATATAACAATTAAAGCTTTTTAAGAATTTTATTACAGTAATCACTCCACCTACATTTTGTTTTTTGTTTTTTCTTGTATTTAAGGACAGATTCAATTGCAAATTCAATTTTTTTTCCCTGAAAATCTTTAGTTATTAAATAATCAGTTTGTTTATTCACTCCCATGTAATCCATGTAATTATATATAAAAAATATACAATTTAAAATATCACTCATATGAGAGAATTTATTTATGTCAATATGTATGGGAATACAATTTTCTTTTAAAAGAATATCCCTCAATTTATTATTTTCACCAGCAAAATTAGACCTAACATGAAGATATATGAAATTCAAACTGAATTCGATAATTACAAAAACTTTTGATGTATTGTTAAAATATTTTATCTGCACACGACACTATCATCGGGCATGATTTATTTACAATAGATTGTTTTATAAATTTAAATATTATAATAGTGTCATATTTTTCATTATTAAAAATATCATTAACTTTAATGATATTGTAATTATCTTCAGTATTATCAAAATAGGTATCATATGTTCAGTGTTGTGTTCCCGCCTTGTTACCCCCGTAACTCCATGGCATTTTTTGATAATTTTATTTTCATTTTTATATCTTTTCGTTTCTGATGTTTACCCATACCAACAGTTTTTTACATAATATGTCTTTTTTTTGGGATTAATATTTTACTGAACCTTTTTTTTACTGCCTCGAGGCATTCTTTTCCAGGAATGGTTCTTTGTCTATTTCTATCGGTCCCCGGAGTGTTCTCCACCTTTTCCTGGAACTGGTTGTGCCTGCCTATTTCCACTGGAAATTGGGGTAAAAATACTAATGGAAAGTTTTCATTTCCCCCACTGTTTCAATTTCCAGGAACGATTCCAGCTCGCCTGGAAATGGTTGTGTTTTTGCTATTTCCATCGGACCAGCTGGCATGGCAGAGCTTTCCGTAGACTGGCCCACATTGCCTGGAAATGGTACTTTGTCTATTTCTATCGGTCCCGGAGTGTTCTCCACCTTTCCTGGAACTGGTTGTGTGCCTATTTCCACTGGAAATTGGGTAAAATCTAATGGAAAGTTTTCAATTTCCCCCACTGTTTCAATTTCCAGGAACGATTCCAGCTCGCCTGGAAATGGTTGTGTTTTTGCTATTTCCATCGGACCAGCTGGCATGGCAGAGCTTCCGTACTGGCCCACATTGCCTGGAAATGGTACTTTGGTCTATTTCTATCGGTCCCGGAGTGTTCTCGAAATTCTTTTTTTTTTTCTGGCCTTTCCTGGGAACGGTTGGTGTTTGCCTATTTCCACTGGAAATTGGGTAAAATAAAAACTAATGGAAAGTTTTCAATTTCCAGGAATGATTCCAGCTCCGCCTGGAATGGTTGTGTTTTTGCTATTTCCATCGGACCAGCTGGCATGGCAGAAGCTTTCCGTAGACTGGCCCACATGCCTGGAAATGGTACTTTGTCCTATTTCTATCGGTCCCAGGTGTTCTCCACCTTTCCTGGAACTGGTTGTGTGCCTATTTCCACTGGAAATTGGGTAAAATCTAATGGAAAGTTTTCAATTTCCCCCACTGTTTCAATTTCCAGGAACGATTCCAGCTCGCCTGGAAATGGTTGTGTTTTTGCTATTTCCATCGGACCAGCTGGCATGGCAGAGCTTTCCGTAGACTGGCCCACATTGCCTGGAAATGGTACTTTGTCTATTTCTATCGGTCCCGGAGTGTTCTCCACCTTTCCTTGGAACTGTTGTGTGCCTATTTCCACTGGAAATGGGTACAAAATCTAATGGAAAGTTTTCAATTTTCCCCCACTGTTTTCAATTTCCAGGAACGATTCCAGCTCGCCTGGAAATGGTTGTGTTTTTGCTATTTCCATCGGACCAGCTGGCATGGCAGAGCTTTCCGTAGACTGGCCCACATTGCCTGGAAATGGTACTTTGTCTATTTCTATCGGTCCCGGAGTGTTCTCGACCTTTCCTGGAACTGGTTGTGTGCCTATTTCCACTGGAAATTGGGTAAAATCTAATGGAAAGTTTTCAATTTCCAGGAATGATTCCAGCTTTCTCGCCTGGAAATGGTTGTGTTTTTGCTATTTCCATCGGTACCAGACTGGCTGGCACGAGCTTTCCGACTAGACTGGAAAGGCCCACGATTGCCTAGGAAAATGGTACTTTGTCTTTTCTTATCTATTTCTATCGGTCCCAAATGGAGTGTTCTCCACCTTTCCGGATGGTTTCTACTGCTTGTGTGCCTATTTCCACTGGAAATTGGGTAAAATCTAATGGAAAGTTTTCAATTTCCCCCACTGTTTCAATTTCCAGGAACGATTCCAGCTCGCCTGGAAATGGTTGTGTTTTTGCTATTTCCATCGGACCAGCTGGCATGGCAGAGCTTTCCGTAGACTGGCCCACATTGCCTGGAAATGGTACTTTGTCTATTTCTATCGGTCCCGGAGTGTTCTCGACCTTTCCTGGAACTGGTTGTGTGCCTATTTCCACTGGAAATTGGGTAAAATCTAATGGAAAGTTTTCAATTTCCAGGAATGATTCCAGCTCGCCTGGAAATGGTTGTGTTTTTGCTATTTCCATCGGACCAGCTGGCATGGCAGAGCTTTCCGTAGACTGGCCCACATTGCCTGGAAATGGTACTTTGTCTATTTCTATCGGTCCCGGAGTGTTCTCCACCTTTCCTGGAACTGGTTGTGTGCCTATTTCCACTGGAAATTGGGTAAAATCTAATGGAAAGTTTTCAATTTCCAGGAACGATTCCAGCTCGCCTGGAAATGGTTGTGCTTGCCCTATTTCAACCGGCCTCGCATCGTTCCTTGCCAATAGAAATGTCGGAAGTGTTTGCACAGTGTTCTCTGAAAAAATTAGTTTCCTGCCTGTGTTTGTTTCACCGATTGAATTTATGTAAGTATGGGGGTCCATTTGATGCTCTTCAAAGTTCATATATATACCAAAACTATGGCTGCAAAGTGTGTGCATCAAAAAAAAAATCTAACAGGAAGAAAGAATCAAACCTCATTGACCCAGCTCTGTAAAGTAGGGATGGGGGAAACAAACCTAATTAACCAAGTTCTGTTGGCTCTAGAGCAACCCTCACGTCTAACGACCGGATATTTCAACTGTCACCGCTTAAGATGTCGCTTATTTTTGTTATCCTGTTTCTAAAACTGATAACATTTCGTTTTTCCTTTGAAGGTCCCTATTGAAATATGGTACTTGAACTCCATAGAGTTGCGCTTTTTTTCCCGTTTTTCTACGACTATAAATTTTTCTATTTCATAACTGTCACTGTCGTAATTGAAGATAGCACTATTTAAAAATGCCTCAAACTCATGCGTATGTCAGCAGGAAACTTCTGATTTGTATATTCTCTACAAGAAGTATTCGTTACCGGCGTCTGCAGTTGTTATTTCCTTGTTTGTAGGTCTTGAGTTTCGATGTTTTGCTTAGCTACAAACTCCTCTGTTTGCGTTCCTGCTTCTTTATACAAAACAAGAGCTGCAGTCGGTGTCTGGGTCTGCATTCCTTCTTCAACTGCGCCTCCTAAATTGAGGCATTGTGGCAATACTGTTCCTTATCTGTGGTCCTGCATGGTTTACTTACATCATAAAAAAACCAAAACCCCCGCCTCCAACACCACCTGTTCTTGCTCGTGTGATTTGAAATTAAAGCATCGCTAAAAGCGACGAACGCAGATTCCAAAATTGCTATTGCACTGTGTTGCATAATTTGTAAATGTACTCTTGTGAATTGATGGCTTTCCAATTATTCTTGCGACGCTGCTCAGACAAAATGAAAAGGGAACTAATGGAAGGCATACGGAAAGGAAACAAGGTCTCTCTCTCTCTCTCTCTATATATATATATACGTTTCGTAATGATTTCATGACATTTTCGAGGGCTGTACAAACTAGATAACATAAGATAAATTACAATAAAGCTAAGTATTTGAAATTTAAAAATAAAAGTTGCACAATGATTACAAAATTAAAATAAAAAAGAACAACTAAAAGGACGGACACCTTTAAAAGCACAAAACGTAAAATAAACAGGACAAAAATGATTATAAGTAAGAAAAAAAAAAATAAAAAAAAAAAAAAAAAAAAAAAAAAAAATCGACTCACTTCGGGGAACTAACTTCGGCCTCCCGATTGACAGGCCAAGGCGATACCGACCGACCTTCCGAGATCTTTGTTAGGTCAGTTGGTACCGCCTTGGCCTGTCATTCTGGAGACCCAGGTTCGTTCCCGATGTGAGGTAGAAATATATATTAATGCCAATATATATGGTCTCATACACATGTGTGTGTGCGTGTGTGGGTGAGTGGTTCTTTTAAACGACGTGGCACACGCAACAGATGGATTCAGTTCTCACAAGAAAATATAATTTTATTTTTGAGAGAGAGAGAGAGAGAGAGAGAGAGAGAGAGAACTGTGAGTAACGAAGCAATTTCGAGAATTTGATGCATCAGATGTCAATTGTAAGGGGAGCTAAATAAAAATCAAATAAGCCGCAAAATAAATAAACAAATAAATAAATAAATAGATATACAAATAAACAAACGTGTAACAGTGAATTGTGTTGAATTCAATTGGAACAGAATATAAATCTGAAGAATAAAAACTAAAAAGGTCACACAAAAAAATTCGCAAACAATAGAATAACAAATGACGATCATAGCAATTATCATGACAATCTTTTTATGAGAATGAAACGATCATATTGAGTATTTTTAACGGAAATGAATACCAATGGTAGAAATAAAGCGGTTTTATAGAGAGAAAGGCGAATAGAGAGAGAGACAAGTAGATCGAGAGAAAGGCAAGTAGATTGAAAGAAAGGCAAATAGAGAGAAAGGGGGCGAATTGATCGATACATACAAACGTGTAGTGGCGAGTGGCGCCTGAATTATCTTATTCTTGGTGTGCTAATGATCCTGAATAGTATATGAGGAAGCAAGCTCTTTGTTTATGTGCGCCAAGTTTTTTGCCGCTAGCGGACGCTTCGTTATAAATGAGTTCTTATCCCATTTGGACAGACAGTCCCACGACACACTAATGGATTATGGAATGCAGCGGCATATTCTCTCGTTTTTTTAATAATTATTTTAAGAGAAATTTCCCTTGTGAATATATATAGTACGAATGACCGGCATTCGTGTATGTTAATGGTCGTATGCTTGCTGTCATTATCATTTGTATCACCCTCGTCATTTCTTTTTTCTTTTGTAATCTCCATCATTATCATCAACATCATTATCGTTAGAATTATTTTATCATCTTCGTCATGCTATTGTATTATCATCATCATTTCTACCTAACTTTCTTTAGCATTATATCATCGTCAGTATCATCATCTTGTTGTCAACGTCATCGTTACGATTATCATAATCATTATGAATATCAGTTTCATGATGATAATCACCACTATTCACTATTATTATTATTATTATTATTATTATTATTATTATTATTATTAATACTCAGAAGTTGAACCCTATTCATATGGAACAAGCCTACAGGGACTATTGACTTGAGTTTCAAGCTTCCAAAGAATTTAGTAAAAGAAAAAACTGAAAGAAGTAGTCTCACTTATTAAAAAAAAACATTAATTAATGAATTGATAAATAGAAAAAAATCATTAAAATGCAAGAATCATCATCATCATCATCGTTGTTTATCAGAATCATTATGATTATGAAATAAAATAAAATAAAAAGTTTCCACATAGGTTGATCCAGGCAGTCTATGGCATGTATTGTAACTAAGTTATCCCTGTGGCCTAACTAGCCCGAATGCTACGTCCTGTTAACGAAGTTGCAAATAGGGTTTAGCAGGTGGCACTTAGTAACGAGAGAGAGGGAAAGAGACCCATCCCACTTAATGAAGTGCCAGTGTGTGTATGTGCGGGTTTGTTCTGAGGGTCGTGTTCCGAAACGAACATATTTTCCTACCACTTTTTTTTCGTCTTTTTTTTTTATGCGCTAATTGTAGTTTTGGAATTGCTTCGCGCCGCGAATAATGTGGCGGCGGGCTGTTTAAAACTTTCGTCTTTTATGCTCATTATGCAAGCGGTTTTCCATTTTGAATTAGGCAGGGGCAATCCAGGGTCAGATATGTGTCCTTTTTTTTTATCTTTTCATTTTGTGTGGTAATGGTAGTTGTTCAGCTTTGTTCGCCACCCATTGGTAGATGCGTTTTTTTTTTCCATTTGGTACTATTGGCAGTGGTCGTAACCTTTTACTAAAAAGGCAGCAGAATGCATTTGTTACTATACTTTCTCTCTTCTCCTAACTAGCTTTTTGTCTTCTGGTTTTGCAAATATACCGTTGTTAGGTTTTCATTTCCATTTTTATCATAAATAAATAAGCAGGGATTTTTGTATATAATGGTTATTATTGATGAAGTAAACATATTTTGAGAAAGAAAATTGATCTTAAATTAAGTAGATGAAAGATATGTGAGGTTCAAAAATAATGAAATATATGTAATAAATAAATAAATAAATAAAATAAAATTTTATTTTTTTTAAAGAAGTAAATATATTTTTTTTTGTAAGATAAATTGCATTTTAACTATTAAGTCGATATTAAACACATTAAATCTGTTGTATTTCAAATAGAGTTTTTTATTATATTATTTTATTATTGTATATTTAATATATGTGTTAGAATAAGGAATTTAATAATTTACAGAAAGTAAATTATACTATCTCAAAAAATACTTTTCAAATACTTTTTTAAAATACCACGGATGAAGTAATGTGTTATTCTAGGAGAAAAAACGGGAGGGAATAGCACCCAACCAAGCACTGAGTAACAGGCTCTTATTATCCCCTCAAGGCTTGAGATTGAACACTTCCTGCTTAAGGCTTGAGATTGGACAGGTCCCTGCTTAATGCTAGCCAAGTGCTCGTTCTTGCAAAAGCAGATCACATGTCTGGGGATGCGCATAGTATAATGGCCCTCTCATGGCACCAATAAAAAAGTTCCTCTGTTACAAAGGAATGCATATAGTGCCGGCACATGAGGCGCTCATGGCCTTTAAATGGGAACACGTGCATGCACTCATTCTTATGTACCTCTTTTGAGTTTTAAAAAGATAACTTATTATCAATATCATTGTTCAAACAAATATCATTGTAGAAAAGTGAAATGAAACCTGAATCTGGGATGATGTAGAATTTACAGAATTTTATGAAAAAAAAAGAATTTCATCTTTATCTATTCGTCCGGTAATCTCTATATTTGGATAAAACTTATTTTCTTTCTCAAAATATGTTTTATCTTCATAATAATCATTATATACAAAATACAAATTATTGTTTTGTGATTTTTTTACCACAATTTAAAAAATTATTTATTTTTTATGTTTTATTTATAATTGTTTTACTACAATTAAATTTGCCTTTATACAACATTCTCTGCTGTATTGATTCTGGGAAAGTTATTTGTAGTCTATCTCTCGGCAAAAGAAAAACAACCAATCCTAAACAGTGCTATTACCACGTATCAATGAAAATCATACAACAATTAATTTATTAAAAATTTTTACAATTAAATAAATTTACCTTTTCAATATCATAAAATTTATCAACAGTATGATTCAATTTTTTTCATTCAATGTTTTGTAATAATAATTATTAGTGTGTTATAATAGGATGATAAACAAAAATTTTATAAAGTAAATATAGAATTTATTCATCATTATTATTCATCAGGAGTTGCTTAAAATACAATAGTATTCCATGTTATTTAGTTTTCTTTGTCATTTCATTTTTAAATAAAATATAATAAGGTAGTCAAGAATTATTTTGGGTGTGTGGTTGACATATTAAAAAGACTGCCTAAAATTTATTCAGAAATTGATTATCATTATTATTTAATATTGCGACACAACAACAATTAATTTGTATTTTTTTTATTTTATTTTATTTTTTATTTTTTTGGTAAATAAAAATCAATTATCTATTTTATTATTTTAATGTAAATAAAAATCACTTATTATCCTTTTTTATTATTTTATTTAATTGTAAGTATTTAAGTTAAATATTTTTTATAACAAAAAATAGAATCATTTTATTTAAGTTAAATATTTTCTATAACAAAAATAGAATCATTTAAACTTAAATTAACATTAAATTCTACAGTTAGACCTAATCGTCATTTTAGTCGCCCGTTAGACCTAAAACGCCATTTTTCCTTATTATTACAACATATATACATAGTTATCCCAACAAAGAAACTTTCACCTTATTAAGATACATGAAACAAAGCTCCCAAACCAAGAACGCATACCATGTTACGAAACGAGGTCACATGTATGAAGTCTATACATTCATCATTAATCAGTTTCCTTTGAAGAGAAATACCTCCGAATACAAGGCATGATCCGATCTCCAACTTATTCAGGATGTGTGGAAGATTTTCCCCTCATACATAAGTTGTAAAACTATTATATTTGTAACTTTACGTAAATTCAAACTAGCTAAAATCTACGGTCGATTAGAACCTTCTTTCATCGACATAAATCTATATCAAATACACTATATTTTGTAAGAAATAATTTTTCTGTATTGTTTAATTCGCACATTATTTATTCCTTTTTAATTCTAATAAATAAATCATAAATATCCTGTCTTAAAATTTCTTTATCTATAACTCAAAGTGAAATGCCTTTTTCAGACCCTATTGGGCTCTCCCATAGACCTTTCCACCTACCACCCCTATTCCCACCAAGAACAGCAACAATAACAAAGTAGCTTCTAAGCTTACCTCCCGGGTAAGCGAAAAAGGGCAATGGTTAAGTTCACATTTCATATCTAACCTCTGAGCCGAGAATGAACCCAGCAAGAACTGAAGGAATTAGATATGCATGGAAAAACGGATTATCATATTTGTAAACTTAGTACCGGGGTCCTATCACTAACGAGTTTTGTCGCCCCTCCCTCTTTGACTCCTGCCAGGTATGGAGCTTCAATCTCTCATAGTTGGTATGTTTTGTCCGTACTGTACCCTTACATATATATATATATATATATATATATATATATATATATATATATATATATATATATATATATATATATATATATATATATAATGACTCAGAAATAAAATCAAACCGGGGCAGGGACATACACCCAGCCTCCTATTTTTTTTCCACCTATGATGATGATTGAGATATACCGTATATAATGAAGAATTCCTAATAAATCTAGCCAATATCTCTTCTGAATTCCTTTTGGAATTTCAATCGTGAAATAGAAAAGTGCGAGCCTTATTCACAACCTGCCCGCAATGCTTGTTAGCATAGTGCCAAAACCAAAAGTAAACAGTTAAGTCGTTTTTTTCTTGAAAATGAAAAGAAATTCCAACTTCGATGATAGCAATTCGGACGAAATTCCTTGTGACGTAATAATGACGTTCTCTCTCTCTCTCTCTCTTCTCTCTCTCTCTCTCTCTCTCTCTCTCTCTCTCACGGAAAATACGGCCACTTGAGCCATGATTTATACTCCAAAAATTGATGTTTATGTTGTATTGTATATTTCCTTTTGAGAGTAACAGATAAATAACGTTAAAGTATATAAGGTGATATGAACACGCTTTTTTTGGCAGCGTAGCAGTTTGGTGGTTTTTCTGTGTTTACCCGTTTTCTTCGTCTGGGGAGTATAGTGGTTTTTCTGCATTTCCCAGTTTTTCCCTTCGTCAGGCGACATGTCATAGGCAATACCAGACACGCAGACGTATTTGACCTGAGCAATTATGGTGTGTGCGCTACGACGGGGCTGTAGGAATGCAGTTGCACAGAGATTTTTCAACCTATATATAATAAGAAGAAACGAATGATTCAGTTAATCAATCAGTGACTGAAAGTTACAGAGGCTCAGCAACCACTTCAGTCACTAACATCAAATAGGGAGAGTAGACGATAAAAGAAGAATGACCAGATTAAATTAGCTTTGACAGCATCTGAAGTGCGAAGTCCCCGAGGGTATCACCATCTTCACGTAACCTTTCAGTCTATGTTCAAGGGTCTGGAAACTGGGTGGAAAATTCAAGGAGAGAGAGAGAGAGAGAGAGACGAGAGAGAGAGAGAGAGAGAGAGAGTAGAGAGAGAGAGAGAGAGAGAGGAGTGGGTAGGTCTCAATAAATGTGATGTTTTCGTGTCGTCAAAGTTACTCACTCGGATTGGTTATCATCGTTGTTGGAATTTCTCATTATCAAGAGCCAACTACCTTAAGTATTTACTTCTCATAATGCACTATGCTAACGAATATTACGGCAAGGCTCTGGCAAAATCTCATACTTATCCTACTATTGTTTACGAAGTTATTAAAAAAAACAATGACCTATGGCGTGCGAAATGCACAGTAGTATTAGGGAAAGAAAAGCGTCTAGCCATGTTGAACACAGCCTCACGTCCCTTGCTTTTCCTCTGTTATGGTGAATGTAACTAGTAATTTACCCCCCCAAATGCTTCAACCAAAAGGGCCATTCAAAAACACAACCACTATGTATATATATATAATATATATATATATATATATATATATTATAGATATATAATATATATATATAAAAAACACAATAGTGTGTTGAATAGAATTATGGATATTACTAGTTACATTCACCATATCAGTGGAAAAGCAAGGGGGACACGAGGCTGACTATAAATATTCCAAATATTGAACCTTTCCTTTATCGCTAAAATAAATTTTCAAGTTACTCTACTTTGTGGTGCCTGGAAGTGAGAATGGAGATTAACAATGGCTCCCATCATGTAGTAAATCACTGGCCATAACAATGGCTCCCATCATGTAGTAAATCACTGGCCAAACTATCACCCAAAAGATGATTCAATGATTCAATATAATACATACGATAATAAGTGAAGTAAAATTATTGTGAATATAAAGCGGAGGCAGTGTATATACGATATTACCATCTATACTACCAAAACTCTTTTTATAGCTATGAACGAGTAACTACTAACCTTTTTAACGCTGTCAATTGAACGACGTTTAGACTCTTAAATTTTTATATTTTTAACTTTTTAATGGTTCGTAGTATGATTTTAGTCTTTCGTCTTGCATGTCTCATTCTTGTTTTTTGCCCAGTCTTTCTGTTTTAATTAAAACGTTTGTCATTGACGCAGCTGATATCTTTCCTATTTCAAGTGATGTTGCATAGGGATCTCATCTATCCAATCTTGCCTTAATTCTTGGTCCATATTTATCTAATCTATTATTAACTTACAATCCTTTTTTAAATTAAATAACTGCCCTCCTTTGGAGATTATTCTCTAACTTTGTTTGAGTAATCTCTAACATTTTGTTAGGCTCCGTGAAAATATTGAGCGAGATACACAATATGTCCCAGTAAATACGAAATCTTTAACATTCGTTATCTTGCTTCCATATGTCTCTATATTTCAAATGAAAAAAAAAATAACGTTTAATTCCCGGCTAGATCGTGGAGTTTAAGATGCGGCAGTTCTCTTTCGAATTTCTTCTTTTTTCAAGAAGGGATTTAGCCTTTCTGTATAATGAGACGCTCTCATGTCTGGGAAAGTTATTCTTTCAATCTTCGTCTTTAAAAGAGTCGAATGAAAAGGCTTCAAACCTTTCAGAAACTCTATTCTGACTTCAAGTTTTCATCCACTTCCGCTTCTTCAAAGGGAGAATCTCCCTCTTTCTCTCTCTGGGGTCCCCTTATGGGCGTGGTATCTCTCTTGGTTCACCTAGTTCACAACGAGAGGCTCTGTTCAGTCCCGGATGAAGAAACTATCTAGGAACTTTCCCTAAAATCATGGTGTTAGGTTGACCGAAGTAGTGAGTAATTTGTAGAGCAATTAGTCGACTGCTGTGGAACTCAACCTAGGGTAGATAAAAAAGGATGAGAAAAGGAAAGCCTTAAGGAGGTAACATCTCAATCATTGTGTTTGAAAACATTAATCATTTGCTATCCTTTGTCCATCTTATCAAGGTTTTGCTCTGAGGACTTCCGTAATAAGCATTCCTTGCTCTCGTCTCATGCTGGTTGACATGATGGAGGTCAGGTGTCATATTCACCAGACAATTATTTCAATCCCTTTCTCTGCCCCGCCTCCCCTCATCCGGCTAATCCCATGTTCCGATGATCCCCCATAGTCTAATAAGTTAACGATTATGAGACTGGGCAATTGGCATTAAATCCATTAAATCTGCAGGTCCAAACTACATTTAAGCAATAAAAATACTAATAATAATTTTTTTGTTTTGGCATTTAATGTACCAACTCTTTCATACAATAAAGCAAGAGTGTATCAAATGTACAACTTTAAGACTTTACAGCCATAACATGAGAAAAATATACTTCCAAACTTTTATCCTGCCAAATGAAAATCGTATTTCTATTTCAGCATAACATGTTCCCCACAAAAAAAGAAAAATAAAATTGTTTACACGGCTCACTGCATAAACATAAATCGCCTTCCCGGCAGGCATCTTTGCGTGGACCTTAGCGTTAGCTCAGAGTGAGCATGGCATAGGTCTCCGAAAAGAGGGATAAAATAAGATATCTCATTTCCCCAGGGATAAAATAAGATATCTCATTTCCCCTTATTCAGAAGCAGTCTCCTCAAACTTGAGGGTACATTACCAGCAGATAGCAGACGTCAACAGCATAAGCAAATCTGTATGTCTGAAGAAATACGAGCTTGCGTCTATTGGAAAGTTACCCTTATTTTGAAGGTTTTAGGAGTCAATAACGCAGCAGATAAGTAAAAACAGAATAAAGACAGTACTTATTTGGCTAGATATTTAATAAAATTAAAGTAAAACCTGTGTATCTGAATGTGTACAAAAGAAGAAAAAAGCACTTTATACCGAGTGTTTCGAAAATTAGAGGCCCCCCCCCCCCACCCCACCCCCCCCCCCCCCCCCTAACAGGACAAATGGAAAGTGAAGTTTCCTGCTATAGCCTATCTCCAAGTACATTATATTAAGTTTCTATTAAGCTGTTTTTCAGACTGAGTGACGGAGTTAGATACAGCCATGGCTAACGACTCGGGAAATCAGATGGACTGACGATCCGGGCTAGGAAGCTTCAGAGAGGCCGGGAGGGATGTTGGCACATCCTTCATTTCACGTTTTCTGGATAGCTAAATACATTAAAAGAGATGAATCCTTTGTTAAAAGAAACTGGAACAAAATCCATATGACTCTCATCGCCAAAAGAGTGAGAATCTTGGAAGGCCAGAAGTCCTTCCTCAGGAGTCAAAAGACATCATAGCTGAGGAAGTGGGTAGACCAAGAAAGTCTAAGTAAATTGGCGCTTGAACTAGAAACAAAAAGGTTAAAAAGAGAAGTTATAGAGCTGTATATCGTGAGTCAAAAAAATCTGATATCAATCCATTTCATGTTATCAGCAAGCCCAACATCTTAAAGATTGGGATGAAGCTAACTTTCTCCCATGTTGCCGCATCAGATGAATTCTTCATTTACGCAGTCAGGAAGCCAAATCATAAAAATTACATCATTTGGGCTACAAAGTTGGATGATATCAGAGATGATGTGCGCTATCCCCAAGTTGTGAAATTTCCTGAATGTTTGGGAATTTTTCTCTGTTTCACAGCCGAACGGTTAATGTGGATCATCAAAGAATAAGGACAGTCATGGAATGGCGAATACTTCAGAGAAACTGTGCTTACTGGTGGAGTATTTCCTTTACTTAAAGATCCCGAAAATGTGTTATCTGTTGAAGAAGTCACATTTTTTTTGCACGATAAGGCACCATGTTTCAAGGCTCTTCAGACACAGGAGTTGCTTCGAAACAGTGGTACTATTTCTTCTCGTCAAGAGAAATTTCCAGGCAGCTCATCTGACCTTAATGTGTGTGAAAACATTGGCAGTATCTTAAAGAATCGTGTTGAAGCACGGAAAGTGAACTATGATGGTGTACCAAGCCTCGACGACCTGCGAAGAGAGGTGACCAAAGTGCTCAGGGGAGTTTGAGTCTCAGTTTCTTGCGATTTATTGAAATCATACCCCTCAAGAATGCAGGCCGTGGTACAGGCAGATGGAGGCCACACACAATACTAAATACTCAGAGAGAAACTTAAATAAATACCTGTTCTGAATTACTTTTGTTTTTATCCATATCAATTTTAGTTTATTCTGTAGATGGGGGCCTCTAATTTCGAAACATCCTGTACAACATACAACCATACATATGCGATATAACACAAGCATTATAAATATATATGTCATTGCCTTAGAGATGTTGGATTCAAATGGAGTTTTGCTATAAGGGTCACAGATTGCCTAGCCAATCTCTTTATAGTTGAAAATGCTACCCATTACGCATCAAGGCTCATATATATATATATATATATATATATATATATATATATATATATATATATATATATATATATACATATATATATATATATATATATATATATATATATAGTAAATAAACGTAGGTATAGTGACCCTTGCAAAAAATATCAAAGGTAAAAATTACACAAGTAAAAATGGCAAAAGCGACAAAAATATATTAATTCATCCACAAAGTTTCCCCACATTTAGTACTAGCCCCATGGGGACCAATGTTCCATCAAAAGTGCATCTGATCCCCGAAGAGCATGTACTAAACACGGCGAAACATTGTAGAATGTTTTTTATCTGTGCCATTTTAGCCTGTGCCAGTTTTACCTGTGCAATTATTTCTGGAATTCGTATATATATATATATATATATATATATATATATATATATATATATATATATATATATATATATATATGTGTGTGCGTGTGTGTGTGTGTGTGTGTGTGTGGTATGGGTGTGCTCGCACTTATGTGTGCGAGTGTGTGCGAATTTTGTAGAAGCACACATCAATTATAATTCCCCTTCGTTGTAAGTTATTTGCAGAAAATAGTATTTGATATTAAAAGATTTCCGTGGATTAATATAGTTTGTGCGTGTGTACATATATATATATATATATATATATATATATATATAATATATATATATATATGCAATATAAAAAACACTGTATCGTACTTCTAAGAAATCAATAGAGGGATCCACAGTAATTACCTTGTTTATCTAGATATAATATATTTATACAAGCTTAAAGCTTTCGTCCATCCTCCTGTGGACTTGATCACTAAGCAAATCTATATATATTACTGTGGATCCCTCTATTGATATATATATTTATATATATATATATATATATATATATATATATATATATATATATACATATGTATGTATGTATGTTATGTATAATTGTATGTAGAATCTACTGTCACTTGTTTTATCAGATACGTAGTCAATTACAAACAAGCAAACACACAAACATACATACATACATACATACACATATACTATATATATATATATATATATATATATATATAGATATATATATATATATATATATCTATATATATATATATAATATATATATTATATATATATGTGTGTGTGTATGTATGTATGTATGTATAATTGTATATAGAATCTACTGGTCACCCGTTTTATCAGATACGCAGTCACTTACAAACAAGCAAACACACACAACTACATACATACATGCATACATACATATATATATATATATATATATATATATATAATACACATACTACATATATATATATATATATATATATAATATATACTATACATACATTTTGTATATAATATATATATATACATATGTATATATATACACACGCACACACATATATATACATATATTATATATATATATATATATATATATTATATATATATAATTCATATAATACTAGTTTTGCGATATATCGAAATCAGATTACATACCAATTTAGACAACTGCTACGCCCACAAATACGTTTCAACGAACATATGCAAATCTGAACAATGAATATTTGTGCATGACGAGAAATCAAGTAATCACTGAATCGATTTATACTGTTAAAAAGAAAGAAAAAAGATTCCATCAAAACTTGGTGAATTTTGGATAGTGAGAATTAAAATGTGATTTGGAGTGGTTGGCCGGCAAAATCAAGTGCCCAAGAAAATATGGGAAATGAAATACAAGGATCTTAGGGTGGAAATGGGAGAAATCTCAGTTCCACTACGAAGTAACTGTTAAAGAGGTGTTGGACAGCAAGACTGAAGAAATGAAGTGGAAATGGATGCAAAGTAAAATGAAGCAAAGTAAAATGTAGTCAAGGGCCGAGGGGACGTACTTAAAGAAATATTTCTGGAAAGTCATTGAGGGGGTAATTATTCACAAGGGTTCAGATGCTACAATGCTTGGGACTGGAGTCATACATACGAGACAATTCAAATAGATTGAACTATAAGAATGGACTACGGTAGAAGTACAAAGGAAAAAATCTGTGTATTCTTACCAACATCGTTATAAATTCTTATATGAGAGTTCAGAAACTTTTGATCAAATTTTGTCGCTTAAACGAGAACAGATGGACAAGCAGGTGTTCAGGTGGCTAGGTCTTGTGCAGAGGACGGTGGAACTGGCATCACAAAGTTGAAAGCAATGGATAATTTGGAAGTCTTACAATATTTGCCATAACGAAGATAAATTAATAGTCAGAAACTGAGGCTGGCTAAGTAAATTTTTTATAAGAGTTCCATCCGTAACTAAGCAGATACGGAAATGTAAAACTACGTTATAAAACACACAGCAATGAAAAAAAACATTCAGTTATTTCTTAGATTAACAAAGGTCAGCGCTGAAGTCTACAGGAAGAATAAAATATATTCAATTTTCTATTCGTTGCATCTTCATAAAAGGGCAAGAAAATATAAAGCAATGAGGAGGAAAGAACACTTCCTCAGGAAATTTTGAGAAAAGAATATACAAAAGAATAAACTTTTATATCGACCGAAATAAAAAGGTTGTTCGGGGTGAAAATTTGGCAAAATCCAATTCCCGTCCACAAAACAAATGAAACCAGCCAAGAAGCCTTCTTGTTAAAATGCTAATCCAGGGTGTTGGTGTGTATGTGCGCACAGGCGTTCGTGTGAAAAACACAAAAGCCACAAAATGGCGGCACTAATCCCTATTCCATTTATATTCAGGGAAAAGCCTCCGTATAACGAAAAGTCGTTGTGTGCAAAGATGCAGGTTGAAACTTTGCATGATAGTGTGCCTGCATGCAAGCTCCTTTTTCCATTTCTATTATAGGCAACTGCCCGCGCTTATACACATAGAACGATGCTCTTTTCATTTGTTAACCGATAAATGGTTGGGATGGTTTACGTCAAGGGGTTGTAATGCTCGGTTTACGTATGAAATTGGCCTCTAAAATATGGAAACTACTGAACACGCAAGAGACCTCTATAAGGGGAAAAATTACCCGTGTGTATTCGTTTGTTTATGTATGTATGTATGTATGTATGTATGTGTGTGTGTAAATAAATTCTTCTGTTAAAACAGACCACGTGTATATATATATATATATATATATATATATATATATATATATATATATATATATATATATATATATATATAATACTCAGAGGCTCAAAGTCCAGGTCTACTTTACGTATATAGTCCTACAGCTCATAACGGACAAGAAACTGAGTGCACTTCATTTAGAGGTTAAAATCCAGTATCCTTCTAGAACTGTCAGGAAGAAGAGTTTGATCATTAAAGAACAATCTTCGAAAAAGAAAAAAAAAATAGTTAGAGAATCGGAGATGATAATCTATAAAGGGACAATGAAGAAAAAAAAATGGAAGACTTAGCGGAGTCAGCTCACTAAAAAATAGCTTTTGGATTGCATACTTCGACATGGGATCAAAAACAGACATGCTTCAGCCAAATTTAGATGATATTAAAATCCAAATTTAAATTTTAAATAAAAAAATCCAAAAGTGACTTTTAAGGCGAAGTCAAAAGCAGGCCTCCGGCCAACCGCCCCCCCTCCCCCCCTTCAAAAATTACACAGGCAACCTCTGGTACAGCATAAAAAACCTGGTTGGGTGTAAACCCCTGCAAGTTAATGCCTTTGTAAGAAACTTGTGAAGGCAACCTCTGGTAGGGTGTAAAACCCCGTACGTTATTGCCTCTGTGAAATAATAGAAAATCGCAAAGGCAACCTCTGGTGAGGTGTAAAACCCAGTAAGTTAAAGCTTTTGTAAAAAATAAAAAAACTTGTAAAGGCAACCTCAAGTGGAGTGTAAAACCCCATAACTTCAAACTTAAAAGAAAAATAAACATGCAAATGGAAGCTCTGGTGAGGTGTAAAACCCCGTGAGTTAAATCCTTTGTAAAGAAAAAAAAAAAAAAAAAAAGTAACTTGCAAAGGCAACCTCTGCAAGTTACTGTTTTGTAGGAAAAATAACTTGCAGAGGGGTGGGGGGTGGGGTAAATCCTAGTAAATCAATGCCTTTGTAAAAAGTAAATTTACAAAGGAAACCTCTGGAGCGGAGTAGAACCCTGCAAGTTAATGCCTTTGTAAGAAAAAACTTACAAAGCTATCCAATGGTGGGGGTATAAAACCCCGTAAGTTAATGCTTTTGTAAAGGAAAAATTTACAAAGGAAAGCTTTAGCCAGAATAAAACCCTGCTAGTCAATGCCATTGTAAGAAAAAAAAAACTGTTGTGTGTAAAACCCTGTAAGTTAATGGCTCTATAAAAAATAAATTTGCAAAGGCAACTTCTGGCGTGGTTTAAAACCCTGTAAATTAATGCCTTATAAAAAAAATAACCTGGAAAGGCAACCGCTGGCGTGGTGTACTCCGTAAGTTAATGCCTTTGAAAGTAAAAAGATTTGCAAAGCAAACTTCTCGTGGGGTGTAAAGCCTAGTAAGTTCGTGCCAGAGTAAAAAAATAAAACTTGCAAAGGCAACCTTTGGCGAGTCATAAAACATTGCAAGTTGAAGCCTTTGCAAGAAAGAAAAATTTGCAAAGGCAGCCGCCGGCACGGCATAAAATCCTGTAAGCTAATGCCTTTGCAAAAACAAAGCTGGGAAAGGCAACTTGTGGCGAGGTGTAAAAACTCGTAAGTTAATGACTTTATAAGAAATAATTAAAAACCAAAAATAAAAAATACAAACCCTTAACTTAATGCCTTTGTAAGAAAAAAATTGGAAATCACTGGCGAGGCGTAAAACCCCTATAAAGTTAATGACTTTATAAAAAAAACAAATTTACAAAGACAACCTCTGTAACCTTGTAAAACCCCTTAACTTAATGCCTTTGTAAGAAAAGGTATTCAAAAAAATGACAAAGGTAACTCGTAGCAGGGCGTAAAACCCTGTAAGTTAGTGTCTTTGTAAGAGAAAATAAATGACAAAGGCAACCTCTGGCGTGGCTTAAAACCCCGTTGGAAGAAAAACACCAATGTAAAGCCGACCTCTAGCATGATGTAAAATCCGTAAATGACGGCTTTGTAAGAAAATAAAAAATAAAAATAACTTTAAAGAGGCAACCTCTGGTGCTGGTGCCACGTAAAATCCCATAAGTTAATGGCCCTGTGAAAAAAACTTACTGTAAAAATGCAGACCCAGCAATTTAAGTTTGCTACGTGTGAGCAGCCCGAACTCCACATTAATGAATGATTTGGGCAATTTAGTGACCAATTTATAGGGCTATAAAACGACGAATAAAACTTATAGTTGCACCTGAATAACACAAAAATAATTTGAACAAATATAAAATTTGATAATGGTCATTATAATATAATTAACAATAATTCAACTTACCATGTTAATTTTAATACCATCTGTTACTTACCTATACGTGAAGGTTGATAACATGCAAGGCCATCATTTGTAGTAATCTCACTTTGGTAACAATCAGTTCTATTTCCACACCAGATACGACTAGCAGACTATGACCCAGAGCGCATCGTATGTACTATATTTGACAACTGTACTGTTCACCAAGCCAATATTGTAAAACGTTGCTTTGAAGAACAGAGAGATATCAACGCTCTGCCGTGCCCTAGTATGGTTTCCTCGACCCAATGGAAAACACATGGGCATGCATTGTGAACGCCTGAGATTATAAACAGGAACGAACTTCATTGCAGCTTAAGCAACATGCTGCAACAGAGTGGGAAGTACTGATAATTAGGGCTGAAATTGTTGAGAAATATGCTGCAACTGTGTCTAAAAAGCTTCAGAGTGTAACTGATAATCTCGGTGGCTGGGCCAAGTACCGATTTGTATAGTTATAGTCATTTTCACTTGGTTTCGAATACTTTCCTTTTGTCCTCTGCCACGTTATTGGCATTTTCATGGATATTTCTTGTTTTTGCATTTTACACATACACACACACATATATATAAGTGTATATGTGATATATAAATAGCTGACTATGTGTTTATTTGACGTGTTAAGAATAAAAATAATACAGTTTATTCGTCTACCTGCATTGGGCTGATTTTTAACCTACACTAATACTTCTATTTATCTGACTTTGTGTCATGACCAAATGAATACAATTTATTTATTCACTACGTGCACTCTATAAGAAAACCTTTAATAGAAGGGTTAATTAAGAAAGAATGTTAAAAGGGACGGGTGTGGAACTGTATTCCTCAGAGTAATATGTAATGGAAGTAACGCAAAGCGATATAAAAGTCACTATTACGAATGGCTACTCAAGTTGATGCACAATTCACAATCCAAAGCCTTTGACAACCACAAATAAACAGACACATGACGCCAGTGATATATTACTATCTTAATGAAGGGAGGGACTATATCATCAGAGACGGTATTTAATCCTCAATGTATTGTCTTATCCTCGCAAGGCTTACATCCCTCAACTTAATAGCAATATGACACCAGTATCAAAATGAAATTCCATACTCAAAGAAACTGATTCAGTAGTAACAACAACTAAATACCAAAGGAATGACTTACCGAAAGGGGTCAACCGAGCCAAGAAAGAAAGGAAAACACCTACACCAAAAATGTTGTGCATAGAGAGAGAGAGAGAGAGAGACGAAAAAAAGAGAGTAGAACGTCACAATAGAAAGGTTTATACCGGTGTAGCTATGAGAATATAGTGTTTCAAACTTTCGTGATTAATGCATTATGCACAGAAAAAGTTACTCAATTGCCATTACTCTCATATGGTAAACGTTCTAACGGCGAAGTGCACCATACTGACTACAGTTTATTCGCTAATAACTGGCAAAGAAAAACAGTATCATCATTTACAATGTCTATTACTATTTAAAATAGAAGCTTGTCAAACAGGCATTCCAACAACAATATATATATATATATATATATATGTATATATATATATATATTAAATATATATATATATATCATATCATATATCACATTACGGTGATTCATATACTATATCCAGCTACAAATGTCCTTTAATATCTAATTCGCTCTACCTCGGGATTAATATATTTTCATATATGTTTAACAGAAATTGAATTTTCTAGGCGATATCAGATTTGCCGGCTGACGGGCACGAACCATCGCCACCTTCAAATCCGTCAGCCGGCAAATCTATTATCACCTAGAAAATTCCGCTTCAGTTAAACTATATGAAAATATATTAATTCCGAGGTAGAGCGAATTAGATATTAAAGGACATTTGTAGCTCGATATATATATATAATATATATATAAATATATATATAATATATATATATATATATATATATATGTGTGTGTGTATTCTAAATAAACTCTTGTGAAATAGACATTTTAACAGCAATATACGGAATTAACGAAGTATAATGAGCTACCTTGCAATGTTGAGGTGCTGTCCAAACTTGTCATATATCGCTGTACCAAACAGAACGGTCGTATTATAGTCATTCATTACTACAGACCATTTTCTTTTAAGTATAGCAAATAAACAGTATAACTTGATTACAGACAATATAAATGAAGCCTTAGTGTGCTTCGTACATGATATATTTACCAATGTAAAGTGCATGATCATATCTCATTCAAACAGACGCATCACCATTTAAGAATGTGCATGCACCCAAACGAGCACAAGAAGAACGAAAACGCGTTTACCTTCGTTACCGACAAAATGCATCTTGTTAGGTTATGTATTAGCTCATTCTAAATTCTAGGGATTCCGCGACAACATACAAACAAATACCAAATTCTGTGGTATTCTTTCCACACCCCTATCTTTTATCTATGCCACATGTAAATGGATGCGCGAGTTCCAATCCATGTTTGCTTATTTGAACTTAACCACCTACCCCAAAATATGACATTCTCTCTTAACAACTACTAATAAATGTACAAACGCACCTAAATTCTATTTTTAATCTATAAAACATAGTTATATTAACCCGATGTCTCATCAACAAAGGTCACTGACATAGATCACGAATATTTGCTAAGTTGTCCAACACTTGACGCAAAAATAAGAAAGAAAAAACCTACAAACTCTATAAATCTCTAAATACATTCAGTCAACGGAGTCAATAAACGATATTACGTATAAACTGATCCCATCTGTTAAGCTGGTTCCCTTTCCTTATTAGAAGAAAACTAGCCTCTTATATAAATTGAAAAACCTCGCATGATTAAGAAATAATTTCCTCCTCTAGTTCCAAGGACATCAACTTCTAGTTTTTCTCAGAAAATAGATTAGAGAGGAAACGCCTTCGGGCACTCAAATACATATTTGCCTTACAATCAAAGCGACCAACACACAATGCAAAATGGCAGGGCTGATCACACATTACAAACCAATTATATGTAAATGAAAAATATATTTAAATGTTTCAGGGGAAATCTAAACACGGGATGCTCCAAAACTTTGGGTCATTGTGTTCTTTAACAAATGATGATGTTAGTATTGAAATATATAAAACGTGGTTTTATGTGTTTAAAAATCTTATCTAGAAGGTATAAAGTCGCTGGTAAGGCGGCTTAAGAAAGGTAATAAAGAAGGGGAAACTTTGGACCGGATTGCTACGTTTGTTAGGAAAAGAAAAAAAAGAAAAAAAAATTGAAATACGGAATATTAGAGGGGAAGGGCCAGACTTGTGTACAAAATTGCCCAATTTTATGTTAAATTATAATTAACGATTTTGTTTTGATATACAAAACGTCAATATACTGTGAGCAAGAAAAAATAAGATTTTCATTTTAAATTCGCTTGTAGGAGAAACTCGGGTTTAAAGGTTTATTGTTAACTAGTAGATGAAGCACAAACGCAATACAAGTTGGAATAAGTTTTAGCGAAAGATACATAGTACTCAGCTTATCATGTTTCTTATTAAAAGTGTAAACATAGCTAGTGAACAGTTACATTTCAGACTTGCGGCGCAATCGACTTTTCTGTCCAGTGGTGGTCTCAACCACGGCCCATAAACTCTTAGCCGCGCCATGAAACTCAGCCACTTTCCGGTGGTGGCCTATGTTGTTGTACCTATAGCACTGCCAGAAGTACGATTACGGGTAACTTAAACCTTAAATAAAATAAAACCGACTGAGGTAATATGGCTGCAATTTGGTGTTTGATGATTGGAAGGTGGATGACAACATAACAAATTGCTGCCTCTAGCCGCAGTAGCTTTTAAGATCTGAAAGCGGACGGACAGACAAAGCCGGCGCAGTATTTTTCTTTAACAGAAAACTGAAAAAGGGATTACCTGTCATTTGTTAAAAAAAAAAACTAACTATTTAGTTCTCCTTGTTCCAATCTACTCAGATCCACAGGCAGCAAGATCCTTAGGCAGTAAAAGCATGCGTGCGTAGAAAATGTATTGATATATATATAAAAAGTTGAAATAACAACCCATATTAGAATAAATTATGTCACTGTTGAATTCATTTAAAACATAAAGTAGTGAAAGAGATTAAAGATAGTGTGAGAGGGTGAGTACTCGGATTTAATGCTGACAAAAGGTTTGATGACCTTTGTATACGGAAACGAAAGGTGGCGTGATGAAGGTGGTAACCTATTTGCCATTTGCCGGTATTATGTTTATTGAATTCAAGGGTAATGGAGTTGTCACACATTACTGTTATTTACTAATATTTTGTTATCCTTTCACAGGATCATTTGCTCATAAACTTGTGTAGTGTTTGCATCACACGTTATGCCTCATGATCTGTTAACACTTCTACAGTTGTAGTTGATTTTGTTCTGATCTGTCCTGACCTCTTGACGAGATAGACGTCTTCCTCTTTGATAATATCAATAAATGACAGAAGCTCAAGAAGTCTAATCAATCGATCTTCGCAGCACGACATATGCCTTCATTTATCCATTCGGTTACACCAGTTTCACACTGTTTTCGTTCAATGGAGCGGAATTTTTATAAATAATTTTCTTATATAGCATTTCAACAGACCATAACCTAGAAAGTATTACTTCCACCGCCAATCATCCTTTCCCATCAAATTTATGTCCATTAAACTTATTGCTACTACGATATGTTTTACAAAAAATTATAATATCGGTCAATCCTACGTTTTTAGATGCAAACTGCAATCTCTCTCTCTCTCTCTCTCTTCTCTCTCTCTCTCTCTCTCTCTCTCTCTCTCTCTCTCTCTCTCATATATATATTATATATATATATATATATATATATATATATATATATATAGATATATATATATATATATATATATATATATATATATATAGTATATATATATATATATATATATATATATATATATATATATAATCAATTAATTTTCATTCTTGACACGGATACTGTAATTTGACACACTGACACTGAAGTGTTTACAATCTTTTGTTGTTATTGTCTTAACTTTACCTAGACTCCCACCTGTTATCACATATCATAACTGACATTTGTGACTGAATGCTCTCAAAGAAGTACTACACCAACACCGCTTGTTCCTGTCTCACAGAAATGAGAGGACGCCAAAAGTTAGCAGTATTCTCTCCCATTGCCAAGCAATCCCAAGAACTTACAATTCCGAGGAGATATCTCGTTCGGCAGGTACTGGAACTCAGCCCGTAAACATACAGACGAACATTTGAACAGTCAAGCGAAGTGGCCTTAATTTTCGTCTGCTGTTTTTCTGTTTCGTCTCCTTTTCTTTCGATTTTGTTCTTCGCTGCATTCTACACTACTTACATGCCAATATTTATTTTCTTTGTGTTGTTTTTCGTTTGCTGATGCATTACGATCTTTTTGTTCTCTTAAATCTCTCGTATATGAAGTTTCTTTAGGCTTAGCTTTGAAGCTTGCATTCTGTTATGCATGTCTCCAGATATAATTTGTATGGTTCAAATAAATCAATAAATGGGAAAATAAAGTCCGCAATAGTATCTATGCATAACACTATGTTAAATATACAGCACCACTATATACATATCAACAAACAATAGAGCTAAAATTGTCTCAAATTTACAGAAACACAAAAATCCTCTATTAGTCGATAAAATGTTATTTCTTGAAATGGTGAATCGAGGATAATAAACCCATAAAAATCCATTCAATTTCTTACCCTTCCAAGCCTTTCAAGTCCACATATCCTATAGAAGCAATTCATTCCAACAGCATTCTTTCCTATTTCTTGTAGGTATATCCAATCACAACCTTGCTTGTACAAAGTATTACTTATTTCTCAACAAAAAGTTCCATATTCCTATTATAAAAAAGCACGTATGATTAAGTCAGCAAATGAATACCATGAATCTTTCTATTTTAAATGTTTTCCAAGCAAACGGTTTTTTTTCGTGAAATTCTCTCTAGCACCTTTAGAAGAGAGAAGAGAACTCAGAAAACTTGTTTTAATGTGAAAATGCATATATCAACTAACAGCGAGAATCTTCCCACGAATTTACTGAAAATAAGGCACTCTACACATATATTCCTACTTAGGCCCTTCCTTCACACCCTTTCATTCTTGACCTCGTGGTGCAAAACAATGGGAATGATGGAAGCTTCCATTTCAGATTTCATGGTTTATTCGAGATCCGACTTCCCTCATAAACAGAGCACTAAGGTACATTTTCTTTCAAAACAAATTAATAGAACATTTCGAAATAGGTGCATTTTTGTTTCTATTGATGGTCACAGTTTTCCTACAAAAATACGTTCCAATAAGAACATACATACTGCATCTTTTACCCAAAAGACCAAGAGAATAAAGGCGAATTCTACGAGTAACCGAGCGAAAATCAACTGCAGTGGAACAAAATTTAAAATTCTGGTGATCTGCGAATTTACCTGTGCAAACCCAAAAGAACTTTCGGAAGCTCAACTTTATCGACGAACAGTGGGGTAAAACATTTAATCTAAAAAAGAAGACAGGAAATTGGCAGATAAAAAAGCACAAGCTGAAATTGAATTTTAAACATATATTTTTTAGTCTACTAAAAAATGGTAACTTAGTAGAAAATTCTAATTTTCACAAGTCCATGAGGAAAAAAATTAGAACTTGCGTGACAAGTCTGGTTGTTAGACGCAAAATTTAGCCTAGGCGTACAATACAGTCATGCATTTTATTGCTATCATTTTCAGTGTCTTTTAACATAATCAATATTTTCATTTTGCAAATCAGACAAATTCTGTCTCTGCAAAGAAACGGAAACTCAGTATGTAGTTATTTGCTGGGTATCTTTATCAAGAATTTATTTCTTTACTTTGTTAAAAACCACAGCTTCTCAGAAATTTGATTCATGAAATCAAACTTACATATATTCTTATTTTACAAAGCATGCCCTGAAAGGGAGCCGTCCCAAATCTCTTCCAGTGGAGATTCGATACTGAAAGTTGCTCATTAGACCATTTTTTTCCAGCTGACGATGCTACATCTGCCTCTCTCTTAAATAGAGCAGTGAATCTTATAATAAATTTTCTTTGTCTATTCTTCCTATTCTTCGGCAAAAACCTCCTCCAGGTCACCTCCTAATATACACCTTCATTTGTAATGATTCTCTATTTTTCTTTTCTGTTGCTACGTCTTGAAATACAAAATACCTTTGTGCACTTCTAACTTCCCAACAATGCTTAAGATTGTGAGATTTGAATTCATTCATAATTATCAAGTAGCTTGTGCTTTTTAGAGAAGTAGTACATGTCTGAGAACGATGACATCTGCATGCCCTATTATACACCACACTATTTTCCAGCCATGATGCTGAAATATGTTTTATACCATTCCTTGACTATTGTTTTCATATAAAAAAATGGTTCTCTTCACAATGCTGTACTTTTCGATAAATATGAATAAAGCCTCTCGGACTTATCCTATTTATAGCTTGGCTCTTTATCTACTCTTACCAGCTAGCATTATCTCCCTATCTTCTATATACTACTAGATTAGGACCATGCTCTAGCTGGTTCTTGTCTGTAAACCACTATGATTTCGTTGGACAGGCTGCGAACGTCAGGCATGAATATTCCCAAAAACACTGCAATCTACAAACTCGCGATTCATCTGCTTTATCAGTAACCTATATTATTTATTTTCAGAATTATAAACTCCATCCGGTTCTCTGCTGTGTTTTTAAAGTCATTAAACTATCTACTTTCAAGCGGAAGACACGGCATGATCTTCAATAAAGAAGAGTGCGTCACAACTTTTTTTTTTTTTGCAGCGACTGAGTTTGGGCAATGGAGGTCATAAAACGTGCCAATTCTAATTCATGATCTACTTTACAAGCTAAGGCACTTGACCATCCTACTATACAAAGATCAGTCACTGGAACAGTTCATATTCTTAGAAAAATACATATATATCTCTCACTTGCACAGTACATTTTCGAATTGAAAGCCAGAACAATTTAGTCATGTGGGTATTAAGGAAAACAGACAGCAATTCCAATCAGTATGAAAAAGTAACATACAGTCCATTAAACATAATTACTCCAATTCCCCTTTAATACTGGGTACACTTAACATACCATTTGCAAATTTATATACCATGAATGTTAATGTAAAAGAAGTAAAATTTCATTATAAAGAACAAATTACTATGAGAACAACTGGAAATTCTGTCGCATACTGTACATATACAAATTACTAGCTTCTGTAATATTACAAGAGAGTGATGATTGTTTGTTTGTTTGTATGGTGTTTTTACGTTACACGGAACCAGTGGTTATTCAGCAACGGGACTTCCGAACCTCATCGAGAGTGAACTTCTATCACCAGAAATACACATCTCTGACAACAGAGTGATGATGATGATGACGAAGATGATAAGTGAATAAAGACGAGGAAGGAACAAAGACCCTTCAGGAAATTTCAGAGATTCACAGTTAAACAAAAACGATAGAAAATTATCAGTTGTTGTTAGTAAGGACAACAAAAAGAAAATCTCAATGAATTTTCCTCGTAAGTGAATTTAGATACATTTTGCCGATTGTGTTCAGCTTTAATATACAACATAAAATCGCATATTATGCAACACATTTAAAAGAAAAAAAAACTGAAAACTCTTTAACTAATGAATAGTACTATGGCAACATTAAGAAATAAAAGAGAGATTAGATGAATATCTCGTGACTAATGAAAGATGTAATAATATAAAAATCCAAGCATTTTTCATCTGCTCCTAAAAATAACGTTGTTTCTATACTGAGACGATACGAAAGCAAAGGAAAACATAAAAAACGCCCATTCACAATTTGTGACGCAAATAGGAGAAAGGTAAGAAAAGCACGAGAGAGAGAGAGAGAGAGAGAGAGAGAGAGAGAGAGAGAGAGAGAGAGAGGACGTAGACGGTGATGAGGTCATAAACTTTGCATATGTGGAAATTGACTGTTGGGTGTCAGATGGCCTGGTTACAAAATGCGAGTTTGTTGCGTAAACTTAGTCATCAACCGAAGGTGGATTTTACTATCCGAAATTAGATGTTTGTGGGCAAAAGTTTTTCGTGGAAGTAGGCTGCCGTATCACCTAAAATGAGATTGCCTCACAGATGCTCAATGCTGAGACTAGGAAACTGACAAATGATAAACATTTAATAAATAGCGAAATAGAAAAGGCTATCTCAATACTAGATGAAATATGAAGTCAGTTTTAGAAAAGCTACGACATACTTAAAAATAACTGCTGTTACAGATAATAATAATTGTGAGAATTGTACAGCAGAGCAAAATGCGCAGTTTGGTTGTTGCAAAAGACTGAAAAAAATAAATCAAGGCTAAGAAGGGATTAAAGGATTAGAACAAGACATTGGGAAATGGAGCCGTAATGGATAGTGCTTCAGGTGCAACTGGCAAATACATAAGATATCCAAGAATGAAAAGGAAAAAGAAAGATATTTAGTAAGATGATGCAATCCAATACTTCGTGAGTGCTTACACGGATTATCCAGAGAAAAACCGGCTACAGTAAAAAATCAATATGAAAAAATATATTGGGAGTTTTATAAATAGTAGCTCAAAACCATTTCTGCAACGACAGTTAAAACGATACGTGACCTGTCGAGAGTAATCAGGATAAACCTTTGCTACTTTTATATATATCTTTATTAGCTGATTGATGGTAGCTTACATGTAGGAATATAGGCAAGACATATGTATTTTTTATGTAATATTGCGTAACATATTTGTTTTATTTCCATTAGGAAAAAATAACGACGAAATAAAAACTTGCTAGAGCAGT
>NC_087206.1:41634430-41646930 GCF_015104395.2 Macrobrachium nipponense
GGGATTAGTTTACTTTAATTTTACTTTTAACCGGGTCGTAACTTAATTTGAATTCTGGGACCAAACTGAAACTACCTGGGAAGTTTATGGCCTTGGTTTGATTTATTCATAGTCCTATTTAGATTAATTGCATTTACCTGAATTACTTTTACCGGAATTTAACTAGCCTACTGAAGCTTACCAAGCAATTATTAATCCTTTGGATTTTCTGGCACAAGTCTGAAAACCATGTTAGGCGCACGGAAGAATTGTGTGGCTTAACAGCCCGTTTTATACCATTTACTAAATTACTACTAGAGAACACTCAGTGGAAGGAATTACCCTTGTAATTTTGTAGAGATATTCCTTCGATTTCCCTTCCCACTGAGCGAAACAAATTTCCCACAAAAGAAGATTGGCATCCCCAGCGGGATGTTTTGTCTTGTTACCTTTAAACTCATAAAATGTCTGCGACACAATTAGCATATTCCCTCCGACTTTATGAGGAAACCTGCAAGGATCTATGCACCACCGCTGCTGACCTGATTCAAAGGGCAAGTGATGTTGAGTCCTCGACCTTGGAGACATATCGTCTTAGGCTAGAGTCTCAAATAAAGAAGTATGAAGAACTCAACTTTAAGTACTTAGTTCAACTTGGAGAAGAAGGGTTCTCTGAGCAAGACCCTGATAGAACACAGCTCACTGCAAAGCGGCGTCATGCCAACCAAGTCATCACAGAGAGCACTGAAGTTTTGGAGAAACTAAAAATCATTTGCATGGAAGCCAAACCCCAGAGTATTGCAACAGAGTTTAGGCCATGGCATAAGGTTAAGTTGCCGTCTTTATCACTACCAGAATTTGAAGGGACCGATGGAGAATGGCCCCCCTTTTGGGATGTTTTCGAGTCTAACGTTCACTCTCGTCCAGACTTGAGAGCTGTTGACAAATTTCATTACCTGAAGGGATGTTTGAAGGGTGAAGCTCTAACTCTGATTAAAAACTATTTTCTTGTCACGAATGAAAACTATTTAGATGCCATTGACATGTTGAAGAAAACTTATGCTAATCCAGAGAAAATAACCTCATCTCTAATTTGTCAAATAGTAGGCCTGCCTAAACCTTCTGCAGATCTGGATTCACTATGTGGCTTCTGGGCTAAACTTGAACAATATGTTAGAGGCATAGAAAGAAACAAACCTAATTCGGATCACTGTACCTGGACACTTGGACCTCTAGTTTTTCAAAAACTACCTGGCAAGGTGAAAGAACAAATCCAAAACAAGTGTGGACGGGACTACCCCTCACTCCTAGATATTAGAGAGGGGCTAGGAAAGATAATCCTGACCTTGTCTTCCTTGGATTTTGAACCCAGGGATAAGAACAAGGATTACTCCCATAGAAAACCCAAGCTAACCAAAAGTTCCAATAGACAGTAATCATGACCCCAAAAAAATAATAGACCAAAACTCAGGTTAGTTCTTACACCCCTAAGAAAACGAAGTTACGAATCTGAGTATTTCTGTCACTCCCAGGACAGCCTAATAAGACCGCTAGAACTCAAAGTTGTGTATTCTGTGATAGACCAGAACATAAGCCTACCAGTGTGACATTTACAAGACCACGCAAGAGCGCATTTTTTCAAGACTTACCGCACAAAATCGTTGTGTGAAATGCACTTCACCTAACCATAAGACAACCGATTTGTCTTGTGAAGTTCCACAAATGTTTGCGTGTAAAAACTGGACTACACCATTCAGCATTGTGCCCTGACTCCTCAACTGAGGTCTCTGCTGTGAACTATTGTGGAGACAATGACAGTGACAAAGACTTAAAGTCACAAACAAGTGGAGTTCTCCCTACTGCCTTAATGAAAGTGGTGTGTCCGCCCTCAGGCAACACAAGGAACTTGGGATCACTGTTTGATTCTGGGGCGCAACGCACCTTTCATCAACAACAAGAGGCAGTGGAAGAGTGTAAACTTGTACGAGACAATCCTGTCCAACTGAGCATCAGTGGGTTCTGGGATACCAAAGAACCTAGAGAATATAGTACGGTCACTGGTACCTGTCAGGGTAAAAAGATGACAGCCTTGTAACTTTAAAGGCTATTGTCGTACCTAAATTACCTAAGAGCGCTAGGCCTCGTGGATTCTGTAAGATAGTGTCTGAACTGAAGAGCCAGAATGTCACCCTAGCTGATCCTAACTTGTCAAGTAGTCAGATTGACCAGTTGAAACTGCTTGTTGGCATAGATCACTACTTTGACTTTATCCATTCTCCACAAGCAAACGGAGTGAACCTGATTGAGTCCTCCTTAGGATATCTGGTCGTGGTAAACTGCCTAGTAATGACACCCCTATCAGGGCTCATTCTGTTAACTGTAATGAGGATAGCAGTTTGAACCTTCCAAAGCTGCTCTAGAGATACCATTGAGATGTCGATAGCAAATTTGCTGAAGACCCCACCCCTCCAAACAGCTTGGACCCTAGAATCAGTCGGAATCGTTGATCAAGATATGTCACCTGAGGATAAATTTGTACTGGAAGATTCAAGAATTCCATCAATATGGTTGAAGGACGATATGAGATATCTCTCCCCTGGAAAGTCGATAAGAAACAACTCCCTACCAACTTAGCACTCTCGAGGAAAAGACTGAACAGTACTATTCACAAGCTGAAACAAACTAATAAGTATCTGGAAATTTATGACCAGATCATCAAAGAACAACTGTCTCTCGGCTTCATTGAAACAGTTGCCAGAAGAGACCAAAAAAAACAGACAAATGTCCATTATTTACCCCATTTACCCCATTTACCTGTGATTAAGGATTCAACTACAACGCCCATTCGTATAGTATTTGATGCAAGTGCCCGGATGGACAAGCAGGCCCCTAGCCTGAATGATTGCTTATACTTGGCCCATCCTTGACTGTCCATTTAACCGACTTGTTGTTTGAAATTCCGTCTCGACCCATTTGCGGTATCGGCAGACATCAGCAAAGCCTTCTTACGGGTAGGTCTCCAACCTAGGGATCGTGATTTATACACGTTTCATTGCTAAAGATCTTAACAATGAAAAGGACCTTCAAGCCTATAGGTTTTAGATCAGTTCTCTTTGGAGCCACCTGCTCGCCCTTTTTACTCCAGTCAACCTTGCAAACATCACTTTGAAACCTACCCCACTTCACTTGAAGTTAGTTTCCTCATGACCAAATTTTATTGTGGACAACTTAATTGGTTCCTTGCAACAACAGTCAGCCTCTACAGCCTTTACAAGGTTGCAAAGGAAGTCCTGTCAGATGCTGGAATGCCTTTAAGAGAGTGGATCAGTAATGACCCAACCTTCAACGAAATGGTAAAACAAGAAGGTGATGGAACAACAGAAGGCTCAGATCTTGTCAAAGTTCTAGGACTTCATTGGAAACTACAAGACTGACCACTTAAGCATAAAACCCCCTACCTTTGAGAAGCTCCGCTTACCAAACGGCTACTTTTGAGCAACCTTTCAAAAGTATTTGACCCTCTAGGATTGTTTGCTCCCCATAATTGTACGAGCCAAAGTTATTATGCAAAAGATCTGGAGACTATCTAAAAGGTGGGATGATGTTTTTGCCACCAGAACTTCAAGAAGAGTGGTCGAAGATCAAGAAAGGCCTCGAGAACATATCATGCCAGGAATTCCACGTTTCACAGCCAACAGAGGGACCAACTACTCTCTTCACGTATTCTGTGATGCTAGTGAAAAGGCCTATGGGGCTGCAGCCTATTTGATGGACCAACACGCAGGTGCAAACCTAGTTTTCTCTAAAGCAAGAGTCGCCCCTCTCAAAAAGAAAAGCATACCACAACTTGAGCTGACTGCCAACTATAGTGCAGTCAAAATAGCTGACTACCTCAGAACCATTTTCACTACCGATGGTGTCAAGATTACTGACACTGTCATATGGTCTGACAGTAAAGTTGCCCTACACTGGATTCAGAACAACAAATCTAAAAAAACATCTATGTCCGCAACAGGGTGAATGAGATAAGTCAGGTCACTGAAGTGAAGTACCTCTATGTACCTGGTGAAGAAAAACCCCCAGCAGAACCTTGTCTCTAGAAGGGGAATTTCCATGCGGCAGTTTAAGAAAAGTCAAATTTGGTTCCATGGCCCAAGTTGGCTCCCGAACCCAGAGATGTGGCCAGAGCATTCAGATGTATCTACATGCTACCCACCTGAAACACCTGAAGAAGTTTTTTAACTACAGTTGTCAGTGAAGAGCTACTTGTCCCATAGAGATCCGTAGGTTCGCTTCCCTTCCTAAACTTATAAATGTCACTAAGCTAGTAATTAAGTTCACTAGGCTCCTTTAAACGTACCATTGGGAATCGTAAAACTAAGAACTCGGGACCCATAAACTCTGAAAATGTCAAAGTACAGAACTCAGAAGCATTACGAATTCTTATTGGCTTCACACAGAGTCAGTATTTCCAGAGGAGTTGTCATACCTTAACAAGAATTCCCACAAAATTCCAGCCAGAAGTTAAATGCCTAGGCTTGTTCCTGGATGAGAATGGACTCTTTGCAATGCACTGGGAGACTACAAAATGCGGACCACCTTCCATATAGCAGTAAATTTCCTCTGCTTTTACCTCCAAATTCTCCTTTGACTGGACTTATAGTCATTCAAGCACATGAAAATGTTCTTCATGCAGGCGTTCAAGACACAATTTGCAAGGTGAGAGAAGAATACTGGATACCAAGGCTGAGACAGTGTGTCAAGAAGATGAAAACGAAGTGTCACCTATGTAAACCGTCTGGAAGGACCTGCATTGTGCAGGCCTCCTCCGCCACCTCTACCGGCTTGCAGAGTGAACAGTCTCCGGCCAATTTGAGGTGACCGGAGTAGATTTGACTGGACAAATTCTTATCAGCAATCCAGCCACTAAAGAATAACTAGACAAGGTTTACATAGTCCTATTCACTTGTACCTCAACACGAGCTTGTCACCTGAAGTGTAAAAGACTTAACCAGCACTGCTTTTCTCAATTCCTTCAGGCGATTCACTGCACGAAGATCTTGCCCTCGTCGAATGATTTCTGACAACGCCACTAACTTCAAAACTGGTTCTTCCATGATTCAGTCCTTGTATGATGACACTGACGTACAGTCCACACTGACTAGGGAAAATTGTGAATGGACATTCATCACACCTACGGCACCCCATCAAGGAGGCTTCTATGAGAGGATGGTTGGCATGTGAAATCAGCACTAAAGAAAGCTATATCCAAGAAGAGGATTAATTCTGACGAACTGAATACCATTGTCACTGAGATAGAGCGTCGTATTAACAATAGACCTCTTACATATGTGGATGCTACATCTCCAGATACCATCGATGCCCTTACCCCTTCTCACCTGTTGTATGGCTACCGGTTAAACTCGTTACCCACTACCATAGACCGGGACTACCTGAATGACCCAGATTTTGAGCTTGACCACAAACAATGTAATGAGAGATTCAAGTTTGTATCTCCAGGTAATACATGCATTCCAAGAACAGTGGGAGAAGGAATACTTGCAGTCCCTGAGAGATAGACACTATTTCAACGGGGATCCAACCCAACCGTTCCCAAACCAAGATTAAAGTAGGAGATGTGGTGTTAGTAACACAATGACACCCCTCGGTTTGCATGTGGAAAATGGCAAGGGTCATTCAGCTTGATGCCCAGCTCTGATGGACTGGTCAGAGTTGTGAAGCTACAGACCAGCAATGGAGAGACAACTAGGCCAGTTGACAAACTTTACCAGCTGGAGGTCTCTAAGCCAGAGGATATGTATATGTAGAAGCTGCGGAGAAAAATTTAGAGGCGTCAAATTCTGAAGGCTATCAAGCAGAAGAGAGACCGAAGAGAAGAGCCGCCACCAACTCGAGGCCGAGATTCTTACGGCAGTTGATTAATGATGAAGCTGTTTAACCTAACACAAAACTGTGTGTTTTGTGTTATCTCCCCCAGGAGGATGTTGTAAATTTATTTGTACATATACATTTTCTAACCTTTAACGAAGTCACTGCTAAGAGCTACAAAGTAACTATACCCCATTTTCTTTAGTATAAGCTCTGCAGAAAATTAATATATTTTGAATAACTTTGATTAACTTACTTAGCATTTAAAAACAAATATTGATAGATAGATTTAATAAATAGATTTAACTGTCCCTTCAAATTATTTAAGAAATTATTTAATTGATTTGGGGAGTGATAAGAACCATTGACCTGACCATAGGCCTTTTTCGAGGGGTAGGGTTAGGCCAGGCGCGGGTTTTTTGGCCCTTGTTCAAACAGACGGCGAGCGAAGAAGGGCGAGCAACTAGTTTACGTCGACTTCACCCTTTAAGTTTTAATTTACGTTGTGTAGGGTTTTAGAAATTAATAACCCTTTAAATAATTGGTTTTGTATGATCTCCTTTCCTGTTTGTACCTATCCTAAAACCACATCCTATCCGAATATCCTTATCTGCAACCAAAACTTTAACAGCCATCGTCACTGATCGTTCGACGGAAAATTCGGTATGTGGAATAACATTTCTTATCAACGTACCAATTTATTTCCACGAATGCGATTAGAGGTCGCTGGGTTTGCTGATTAAATATATAGGATTTGTTTTTAGTTTACGCGTGAATTAAGAGGTGTGTGTCCAAACTGGGTTAACTTGAAGGTAGGTCAAAATACTAATTTCCCACAAAGACTAGACCGCCATATTGGATGGCTGATTTGAGCCAACGACTTTTCGTTAGGAGTGGTTTTCGTCTTTTAACGTTTAACTTACGTATTTAACTTAATCTTACTTATTCAAGACGTAATACACTGTTTTCTTTACCTTGACTAAATTTTAAGCCCTTTTACATAGTTAGGCTATTGTAATATTTGGAGTTTGTGAGAATTAATGAGGCATAGACTCAGATTGAATAATTTTACCGAGGCTTATATAATTATATGGGCGTAGTAATAAATTTAGTCGAAATTAGGTCTGTCTGTTTTTTACTTAGCATTACTATTCGGGATTAGTTTACTTTAATTTTTACTTTAACTGGGTCGGAACTTAATTGAATTCTGGGACCAAACTGAACTACCCTGGGAAGTTTAATGGCCTTGGTTTGATTTATTCATAGTCCTATTTAGATTAATTGCATTTACCTGAATTACTTTTACCGGAATTTAACTAGCCTACTTAAGCTTACCAAGCAATTATTAATCCTTTGGATTTTCTGGCACAAGTCTGAAAACATGTTAGGCGCACGGAGAATTGTGTGCTTACAGCCCGTTTTATACCATTTACTAAATTACTACTAGAGAAACACTCAGTGGAAGGAATTACCCTTGTAATTTTGTAGAGTATATCCCTTCGATCTTCCCACTGAGCGAAACAAATTTCCCACAGGTACCTTGGGTCAAGCCTCAGGATGACATATACTAAATCGTGAGTTGGGACAGTACTCAGGTTAAAAAGACTCCTGGGGCCAACTCGGCAGCAGAGATGGTAACAGCTTCTGATGCGTAACATGGCCAATTTAGGAGACTACTTTTATAGCAGTATACCATAGGAACGGGAAAATGTTTATATATATATATATATATTATATATATATATATATATATATATATATATATATATATATATATATAATATATATATATAATTTAATTTCCGAGCATATTCAACCATTCGGCAATGGTTAAAATTAAAAATAAAAACAAGCGACAACCCTCTTACCTTTGGTTCTGGCTCTCCCTACAAACGGTATCAAGCTAAGATATAAGCTAGGCTAATGAATCCTCATAGATACAAAAATATACTTTTTATTTCCCAAACTAGCTGAACATGATATGTAACAAAGTGATTAAATGACGTAATATTAAGAACTAAGTCTGACCCATAAAAAAGACTGTAAAATGTCGTTCTACTCTCCTGAATTAGACTAAGTAATCACCCCTAAAACTCACAAAACGATTAGTTTCTACGTTGAATAGTCAAGTCTTTTAGAGAATCCCATTCTCTTGTATAATTGCCATGAACCCATCTGAACAAAGAGACATATCTATTATATTCCCCAACATAAATAAATGTTGAATAAATGTATACACATTACACCTCTCTTTTCAAAAGGCAACTTTTCCTAAGTCCTTATAATGTGCCATACCTTTTACAATGGGTTTTCCTGACCTCGAGACCTCCAATAATAAAAAATCCTCGCCCATGTTGTTATAAAACCCCCAATGTTCCATCGAATCTTGAGGGACATCAAAACAAAAATACACTTTTGAGCCAATTAATCACCAATAAAAGAGAAAAAAGAAAGAAAGGAAACTATGAAATTACACTCACGTTTTCATGACCTGGAACCCAACTTGTATACCCATTGCAAATGTGCATAACTTATTCACCACACTTGATAAACACTTTGATATGCCAAAAAATTAAACTTTAATTCCAAAAACATGGAAACACAAGTTTTCACAAAGTGCTAGCTAACGACACTGGCTCTAACGCAGAGAGATACATTCAGCCGAACTCTGTAAGACCCTTAACTCAACAAAAAACCCTGAGTTTGCCTGTGACATAATTATAACCCCTTTTCCCCCAAAAATATTTGCCTAAACTAGTTATAGTCTCTTGCAAGCATACCTACAGCCTATAAAAAGCTTTTACTCACTGCCACCACCTATTGCCGAACATATTCGACCATTCGGCACTAGTTAAAATAAAAATAAAACAAGCGACAACCCTCTTACCTATGGTTGCTGGTTCTCTCTGCAAATGGCATCAAGCTAAGATATAAGCTAGGCTAATGAATCCTCATAGATACAAAAATATACTTTCTATTTCCCAAATTAGTTGAACATGATATGGAGCAAAGTGATTAAATGACGTAATATTAAGAACCAAGTCTGACCCATAAAAAAAGACTGTAAACTGTCATTCTACTCTCCTGAATTAGACTAAGTAATCACCCCTAAAATCTCCTCACAAACTATTAGTTTCTACATTTAAATAGTCAAGTCTTATAGAGAATCCCATTCTCTTGTGTAATGCCATGAACCCATCTGAAAACAAAGAGACATATATATTATCCCTTCCCCAACACATAAATAAATGGTTAAATAAATGTATCACATTATACTTCTCTCTTTTCCAAAAGGCAAAACTTTTCCTAAGTCCTTTTTTTAAATGTGCCTTGTCCCATAACCCTTTTCAATGGGCTTTCCTGACCTCGAGACCTCCAAAGCCATCCTTTATCTTGTCACTATCACAAAGAGAGTGTCACCTTTTCTCTCCGATCTCGGGGGGTTGGACCCATCATTACACACACAAACACATGCACACAATCCGGACATGCCTTAAAAAATGATAGCAACTGCAAGCCTCACCCAGGCTGTACGGATCACAGGCCTTACATTGCATGATCATCAATTCAATAGTTCTTTATTTCAGCAGCCCCTTCAGGAATTCAGTGCGTGTCACTAGGCCTCTCTTGTCTCTAAGCGAAGAAAGCTGAGGTCTAATAATTCACTACAATATTTTTTTCTTTTTTAATAATATATAGTATATACTGTTGTGGGGTGTGGGTTGTGTAAACCGACATATTTTCCTGTTTAATATATAATATATTATAATTTAATAAAATATTTAATATCTAATAAATTTATATATTAATAAGATATTATATATCATAATATAGTATATATTATATATTGGAAAAAAACGAATATAATATATATAAGTATATGAGTAGTTTTTTATATATATATATATATATATATATAATATATATATATATCTAGTAATATATATATATATACTATATATATATATATTATATATTATATGTAGTATATATATATATTTATAGTATATATGTGTGTGTGTGTGTGTGTGTTTTTTTTTTTTTAAGCCACAATGACTTCGTTTTATTTTACCTACATGCGAAGTTGGCAGACTCGACAGATCAGCTTTTTTTTTTTTTCTCCCAGACATTGCCATTCTCTCTCTCGGGACTCTTAACGCAATCCTACATCTAACTAGGTATGTTTAAATTATGCCCCAAGATGCAAAATAGTCTTTATATTGCAAACAACACAATACTACTTACATGGAAATAAGCGAAAACAGGTTATTAAACCCTTACCTCAAATGTCAAACACAGTAGTGAAAACGAAATTCTCTTTCCAACATGCCGACACAAAATGTTCCATATTAAGATATAAAGTCCGTTAGTCAGAACTCAAGTAAGACAGAAAGTCTAACTAGTCCCCTGCTCTGTTACCCGTGATTTTTTCACTTCTCTGCATAGTCTCATCCATGGCTTATCTGCAAAAAAAAAAAAAAAAGAGATGAAAAAAAAAAAATTAACGAACATGAAGCATTGTGAGATAATTCCATAACATTAAAAAAAACGACTCGCTAGAGAAAATGTATCAGTAATAAAGAAAATCCACAAACATAAACGAAATAATGAAATACACGTCAAGGCACTGAATGTTAAATCAGCTTACCTTTCCAACAGATAATTAGAAGATTGATTCCTCTACGTCTGTCACTGGTGGCTCTGCCAGCCTCAGTGCCTTACAGTTTCACAAAAACTCGCGTCTTTACCTTATCGGCCACTCCCATTAAGGCAAACGAACACACGACTCCTTGAAATCCAGATTTGTAACCAGACAGAACTACTTAAATGTTCTATGCTGAATGTACTTCCGTTCCATGTGGATGTCTGCAAGCGCCTTCTACAAAATTGACAATGCTGAATCCGCACCGGAAGTGCTAAGTTGAGCATGGACATTGCAATTCGAAAATTCTCAATTATTCACCCTCTGCCCTGAATGGCCTCTATACCGTGTTTTGTTTGTTTGTTTGTATGGTGCTTTTAAGTTGCATGGAACCAGTGGTTATTCAGCAACGGGACCAACGGCTTTACGTGACTTCCGAACCACGTCGAGAGTGAACTTCTATCATCAGAAATACACATATCTCACTCCTCAATGGAATGGCCGAGAATCGAACCCGCGGCCACCGAGGTAGGACGCTAATACCATGCCAACCACGCCGCTGAGGCGCGCTCTATGACTAGTATCTTCTGTATATCTAAGATATCTTCCAGAAGACTGATAGATTGTAACAACAATTTACAATAAACAGGACAGAGGAAAAATACAAATGAAGATTCATAGGACTGCTAACCAGATATTCATTCCTGATAGGTGGGAAAAAGAGTAGTGAACTCGGTATCATCTGAGGGTCAGTACATTCTTTGCTGTAGCTTTACTTTTTTTTTTTTTTTTTTTTTTTTCATCACTAACAATTTTTTTGTACATCTTACATTTTAACGTGTTCTTTCTCGGACATTAGTGGATCGAATTGTACATGGTTTAGCTGATATTCATTTTCTCATTACTTTCTTTTTATTGTTGTTCTATTGATTGTTGTCAGTAACGTGCAATTCCACTGTGCACAGTTTTGCCAATATAAAAGTTGTCACAGGTCTTACATTGGATGCAATATAAACATCTTTTAGTATTGCCAGGAGTGTTCTTTAGGAGGGCCTATTTTAATGTGTTATTATTCAAAAATGCTCTCTCAACTCAAGAACTCTCAAGTAAATGGGGAATATTCTTCATGTACTTTAGAGCTTGCGAGTTAATGTAGTACTTAAGATCAATAATGCAATGCAAGAAGTACTTATTAATGCTTATCCCCATATTACCAAAGGATGTGTATATTAAATCCCATGTAAGTTCTGTGATAACTTTTATATTAGTCAGACTGGAAAATCACTGGAAAAGAGAATAGAAAAGCATAAAAAAATATATAAGATATCCTCAGCTGAACAGTGGAATCCGTACATGTTAGTGAAAACAATCATACAATCAATGAGATGGGGGCAAAAAGTTTTGTTCCAATTTTGTACTGGATAGGAACATAATGGATTCCAGTTTCATAAAAGAAACCCTTTGTCTTGATGTTTTATTGATGCTAAAATTTACTGTTAAGCTTCTATTGTACAACTATAATTTTGCACAATCAATGCAATTTTTTTTGTAGAACTATAATGTCCATTATACCTACTGTGGAATTTAGGAAATTAAAAATTCAACATGGATATAGTGAATGGTTAATTTATCCTCTTTTTCGTTTATCTTCATTTTCTTTTCTTTCCATCACTTCATTGTTTTCCAGTTGAATTCTGCATTGTGGCCGTCTGCTTTTCAAGTCAAGATCCCATTTGAAAAACAATGGCTAAAAGGATGATAAAGAGTTTGTTGTATTATGAATGTAATTTGTGATCTTGAAGGAGAAGACAGAACCAAATTAGTTCAAATGCAATAAACGAGTAAAATTTATAATGTTTTCGTGTAAAGAAATTCAAAGTAAATGATCAAGTGTTCTATAACTTTCACATCACTTAAAATGAGAGAACAATATTTCATGTGTATTTTTGGACTGTAAATAAAACAACTCTATTTGTACTGAGGGCTGTTG
>NC_087206.1:41651930-41669430 GCF_015104395.2 Macrobrachium nipponense
ACCCCTCACTGGGTCCTGCGTGAGCACCTGTAAGCGCTCGCATGACCACTATATAAGGAGAAGGACTCACCAACAAGGTTCAGTCCTACAGCAACCATCGCTGTAATCATGCCCCTGGCAAGATGTGGGCGAAACAAGAGAGAGAGAGAGAGAGAGAGAGAGAGAGAGAGAGAGAGAGAGAGAGAGAAGAACAAATTGTAATAGAAGTAATAGAAGTAGTAATAAAGAATATCCAGAATGGCTCTAAGGATTTGACTATACCTTTGGCACGTTGCTTGCCAGTTTGAGCAACACTGAAAAATCCTTGATAAGGAATATAGAGAAGACTATATAAAATTAATGGAGCTGAAGCAGCAATTCTTTTCAACTAGACATGTTTGAGAGAGGGTCTGCTCCCAGAGTATAGAACATCAAGCTGCATGACCCCAGAGCTGGAGAAGAAGAAAGGACCAAGAACCTTTAGGATGTCTCTCCTGCAGAGGCAACTTCAGGAGAAGACAGCCGAGATGAAGGCCCTGCGTGAGGAATGTCACCACCTGCTAGAGGAATGGGCACAAGTAAGTTCTGAATCTGCCCGGCCTGATCCCATCAACGATCAAGACAGCCCTGATCCAGTCTACTGATCAGACCACCATTACCAGGCAAGAAAACAGCACCAGGAGAACCAGTAGCAGGATGACCACCAGGAGCACCCCGACTTTGTGGAGATCAACGCCTGCCTTACCCACCTGCAAAAGGAGGACATGCGCAAGCGAGTCAGGGGCATGGCTCGCAAGCTCGTAGATCTCAACGGTGGGAAGATACGTATCCAAGTGAAGACCCTGAGATATATAAAACTCACTCAATACAGACCGACCCCCGAGTAAGACGACCTACTGAACCTCAGCCTCAACTGTCACTTCATGGCTAAACCTAAGGAACATGAAAAGCATACATAGATAGAACTGCTCCTCAAACTCCATACAGTAGTTAGAGGCCAAGAAGATCCTTAAGACTAGCGATGCCCTCCACCTCTCCTGCTCACAGAAGCCCTGACAGACAGAGGAAATTACACCAGCTGGGTATTAAAAGACGTCGCAGCGGATATGAAAACGAATGAGGATATTACATTATGCCATGCAGATAAAACAGCTGCTTTTGTGCTTATCAAGACAGAGGAATATTTTGAGAAGTTGGATGGTATCTTAGCAGACACCTCTAAATTCGAAAGTTTGACAAGAAACCCTACTGAAGACATCAAGCGGGATGCTAACTTTTTCATCACCGCAGTGAATGCCACAACATGTGGTACTCAGCTCTCGCCTATCCAAGGAGACTACAGCTTGGGGTATCTTTATGGTAATGTAAAGACACATAAGACTGGTAACCCCTTACACCCTATCATCAGCCAGACGCCCGCCCCAACTTACGCCTTGGCAGAACGACTGGACAAAATCTTGACGTCATGTACCGCCCCCCCACCCCAAGTTTGACTAACTTCTTTGACGGAGTTCTCGCAGAAAATCTGGGAATCCCCTGGCGATGGTACGATGGCATCTCTCAACAAGGAATCCTGTTTACTAATGTCCCTGCCGACTAAACCATTGGCATCATATTGGAGAGGGTCTATACATCTGTATGAAGAGAGCCCCCTTCACCACTCACAGAGGACAGATGTACTGCCAAAAAGATGGCGGCAATGGGCTCCTCCTTGGATGTCCTTTTTGCTAACCTTTTATATGGATACATTGAAGAGAGGTTCTTTTCACAGCACAGACGTCCACAGACATATGCCAGATATATTGATTATATATTTATCTAAGCCAACTCCGAAGAAGAGGTTGAAGCCCTTCGCCAGCAGTACCTGAACAATAGCGTACTTAACTTTACAATTGAGTTCAGCAGAGACGACCGCCTCCTCTTCCTCGATGTCCTAATCACGAAGACCACACTGAAGATGACCACTACTATATATACCAAATCGACTAACCTGGGACTCTGCTTGAAGGGAGAGAGTGAGTGCCCTGCAAGGTTCAAAACCACCACCATCAGGGCCTTCGTGAGGAGCCGCCTTAACGCACTGTTCATTGCAGAAATAGATTGAGTTTCACTGATGCTGGTTAACGACGGTTACCCGAACAAAAGGATTAGCAGGGAGATAAAGAAAGCCTTGAACGAATGGCACATGGTGGACTAAGAGAATAAGGAGAATCGCCCCTCCGAGGATATACCCCTTTTCAAGTCCTTCATGCACCATAGATACAAGGAAGAAGAGAGGTATATTAGACAGATCGTGAATGAGAATGTCACCCCAGAGGAGGAAAGGAAGGGGCTCTCGCTGATAATATAATGCACCTGCAGGAGACCCCCTAAAGCAGAATAACATTGTCTACCGGTACACATGCCCTATCCAAGGATGTCCTGGAGTCTATATCGGTATGACGATGTTACAACTGTCTAAGAGGATCTCATGTCATGCGCAGAACGGCACCATCAAACACCATGCCCTCACTGCCCACCAACAGCATGTTGAGCAAGAGTACATTGTCAGAAACACCAAAATAATGGAAGAGCCCCTGATCAGTGATGCCTACACTTCCTTGAAGCATTATTCATCCTGGAAGCAGAAACCCATCCTGATAAAGACACAAAAAAAAAACTTCCTGCTGCCCACACATATATATATTATATATATATTATATATATGTGGGCAGCAGGAAGTTTTTATATATATATATATATATATATATATATATATATATATATATATATATATATATATATATATATATTTTATATACACACACACACACACACACATATATACACCAGCTGACTGTCCCGATAAACGCTCTCTCTCTCTCCTCTCTCTCTCGCTCTCTCTCTCTCTCTGTCTCTCTCTCTCTTCTCCTCCTCTCCTCCATCTCCATCCCCTCTCCTCCTCCCCCAGTTCTTTCCCTCTAGGTCTCTCCCACCTCCCCTTCTTACTATTAAATTGTCCCAGCATTATTGACATTTACATTTCACCCCATTCCTTTTAGACGCTTTGGGCATCGGAGTGTCTCCCCTATTCATCCCAGTGACCTCAAAAACTATGGATTAGGCACCAATATCAGTCATTTTTGACATATTGTATTATATCCCATCTCAACCCTCCTTCTTATCGGGGCTGAACTTTGACTTGAAGGTCATCAGGAGTGTCTCTATTCATCTCATCTACCTCGATAACTATGGTTTAGAGAAAAATATCTGTTGCTTTCGGTAATTTTACATGTCTCCTTCTTCCCACCCACTTCTCACTCCCCACCATCCCTCATCCTATCAGGGATGATCTTTGACTCAAAGGGCATTGGAAGTTGTCCCCCCCCCCACTATTACACATTTTTTTTCCTGCTACCTCAAAAAACTATGGATTAGACATTAATATCTCGTTTTGGGTTATTTTAACATGTCATCCCCTTCCCACCCCCTCTCATCCCCTCTCCCTATTGGAGCTTAACTTGGACTTGAAGGACATCAGGAGTGTCACTATTCATCTCAGCTACCTCGAAAACTATGGATTAGACACTAATATCTGTCGTTTTCTGTTATTTTTTCATGTCACCCCCTCCCACCCCTTCTCACTCCCTCTCCCTATTGGGGCTGAACTTGGACTTGAATAGCATCAGGATTGACACTATTTTTCTCAGCGACCTCAAAAACTATGGATTAGACACTATAGCTGTTGTTTCCGGTATTTTTTTGTTTTACCGCCTCACCACACTCCCCCTTTACCCTGTCAATCCTCCGATTTTAATTCTGTTTTCGCCATAAACTTTCGCAGTTTTGATATTGACTTATGTTTAAAATCTCACCAAAATCGGTCAAGAAATGTGGATTTGTATAGCATTCATACAAATAAACAGATAATTTTCTTTATGTTTTCTTTCTTCTCTTAACTAATGTTAAAGAAGTTAGCATGTCTGGATAATGTGGCCTTGATATCCGGATCAAAATGGCACTGGTTAAAAACCATCCCTATTAAAAAAAATCCCCCTGCATGTATGGTCCGATCCGATTTCGGTTCAATTCGGTCCTGTAGTTTCACCGTTTATAGCAAATATACATTTAAACATTGTTTAACTGTCATATATATATATATATATATATATATATATATATATATATTATATAGTAATATATATATATATATATATATATATATATATATGTATATATATATGTGTGTGTATATATGTATATAAAATGTTATATATATATAATATATATATCTATATATATATATATATATATATATATATGTATATATATATGTGTGTGTATATATATGTATATAAATATGTATATATATATATATATATATATATATATATATATATATATATATATATATAGTATATATATATGTGTGTGTATATATATGTATATAAATATGTATATATATATATATATATACTATATATACTATATATATATATATATATTATATATATATATATATATATATATAAAGGTTTATTTGCCACGAAGGAAAAAAAGGAAAAAAACGAGTTGGCCGAGTACTTTCGGTCCTATTCGGACCCTTTACTGAGGCATACTGTATGCCTCAGTAAAGGGTCCGAATAGGACCGAAAGTACTCGACCAACTAGTTATATATATATGCGGATTTTATAGGGGATGGTTTTCAGCCGATGTCATTTGTTCCGGATATCCGGCCACATATCCAGACATTCCAGCTTCTTTAATCTTAATTGAAGAGAAAAAGAAAATATCTATTTATTTGTATGAACGCTATACAAATTCACATTTCTTGACTGATTTTGGTAAGATTTCACATCCCCCTTGAACCCATATGGTGTAATCCTTTTCTTTCTAACGTGATTAAGAGTGTAAATATAATTCATTAAGCTAAACCCTAACGGTTTACGTAACTATTACCCAATCTGGAGTAGGCCCTCGGCCATCATTTTAGATCAACTTCACATTAACCTCCACGGTTACAATCATATTAATAGATATAGCTTTTATATGATACACACACACACACACACACACACACACACATATATATATATATATACTATATATATATATATATATATATATATATATATATATATATATATATTATATATATATATATATATATATATATATATATATATATATATATATATATATATATATATATATATATATTAATGTGATAGTAACGGTGGAGGTTAACGTGAAGTTGATCTGACAATGACCTTGACAGTGAGTGGCAATCATACGTAAAAATTATAGCTGACGTGGCCGAGGATTGAGGGGGAGATTTACTGAAGATACCCAACAAGTCAATCCTACAAAGAAATGAGTTACGTTACTTATCACTTACAAAGAAATGAACCCTAAGGGGGTAATGCCTTCAGTGGGCCTCACACGGTGCATTACTTAAGGTTCTTTGCAGTTTGCCTTCGGCCCCTAGCTGTAGCCATTTTCGTTCCTGTTACTGTACCTCCTTTCGTATTCTCTTTCTTCATCTTACTTTCCACCCTCTCCCAGCACTTGATTCATAGTGCAACTGCGAGGTTCTCCTCCTGTTACACCTTTCAAACCTTTTACCATCAATTTCCATTTCAGCGCTGAATGACCTCATAGGCCCCAGTGCTTGGCCTTTGGCCTAAATTCTATATTCAACTCAACTCAACTCAACAAAGAAATGAATTACATTACATATCACTGAGAAACACTTAGCCGAGGGCCCACAACAATATACAATTATAACGCAATACAGGAATTGCTAAGGAAGTATGATAGGAAAATAAGTTGGAGACTGGAGATGGGACTGACTGCTAATAACCTTGAAAATTTCCAAGTTACCTTGTGTAGGAATTTGGAGTCGTCTTCCTAAGGGGCACTGGTAAGGAAGGGGTCTGTGAAACCACAACAAAAGTCACATTGGCTAGTAAACAGGCCATCTCAAAAGGAAGTAACTCAGAGGAGCACTTGAGAAGTTCTAAGGCTGTTCGTTTGGTGCTCTCGCCTTTAATGATCTCAGAGAGGGTTCGCCAGCATCCTGGTAGATGGCGATATGTTTCCGGGTCGCTTCGCCACGAGGTCGTACTAGGTGACCATGCAGTCTCGGTTTTTAAGTATGGCAGCTGGGCGCCCTCCGCCGGTGGGGCTGCATGCCCTTGGGCGGGCTCTCTCTTCGAGCCAGTGAATTTGCAAACACAAGGCACCAGCAGTCAAACGAACAAAAGGCGATTAAAGGATTAATTCTTGAATGAAAAATGAAAAGGAATTCTTTTTTCTTCTGGGTTCGTAAATTACGTTAAACTGGAAGAGGAACTAGCGTAAATTGAGGGAGCCACGTTACAATTATATATATATATATATATATATATATATATATATATATATATATATATAAATTGGTAAATTTGGAAACATTTGGGACTAAATGAAGGAACGTTTCACTCTAAGATTAGTAAGCTATTTCACAATAACGTGTTAATTTTTCAAATCTCCTCGCTAAATTATATGTATATACATATATAATATATATATATATATATAATATATATATATATATATATATATATATATATATATATATATATATATATATATATATATATATATATATATATATATATATATATATATACACCGAAGAGATGTGTAAAAATATGAACGAGTTATTGTGTAAGTAGGTATGTTTAATATGGGTTACCCGTTTAATATAATAGCTTACTAATTTCAGAATGAAACGTTCCATCATTTAATCCTAAACCTTTCCAAAATGGGTGACTTGATACCCAACGAGTATCACGTCATCCAAAAGTAAAGTAGTTCATTTGTATATATAATTTCCTTATTCTGGAATTTTCGGTCTCTATCGATTCCTAGCTTTTTGTTTTATTGAAAACGAAGAGCACACTAAAACATCCACAGTATAGAAGATGAAAAAAAAAAAGACCCGTCTGTGAAGGGGAGAACTGAAGTGAAGACCTCGGGGATTATTTTAAGCCTGACAAAAAGCCATATCTGTCCTGCGGGAAATTCAAGTTCTTCTGTTATCTTTATGCTCAACCCTTTACAATAAAAATTCGTTTGCGAGATTTCTAGTGGTCCATTTCGTGGTTTTTTATGACATGATATGATTACTTAATGCTAGGTCCTTTCGACATCAAGTACACGTGTTGGTGGGTATCGCTTTAGTAAAGAGAGAGAGAGAGAGAGAGAGAGAGACGCATTATTTTGTTCATAAGTAGCTACTATTTTGTTGAATTCCTTCACGCAGAAAATAATCAACATTGATTGGTGTTGTTTTTTTATGACAGTATATTTTGTGTAAAATAGGTAATAATTAAAGGCATTGGGAGGTTAGGCACGAAGGGTCCGATATTAAACAATGAAAAAATTAAATTAACAGTCATGTCTTCACTTTAAAAATATTAATGTGCCTAAATCCAAAACGCATTTACTATGATGATAGTAAAGGAAAATTGATGTTTCCTAGCTTATATAACAGTTAGCAACAGACATGTAGTTGCGCGCATTCATGAGTACTTACAAAATATATATATATATATATATATATATATATACTATATATAAAATAGAATATATTAATTATATATAAATATTATAATATATATATATATATTCTATATATATATATATAATAATATTATATTAAATATATATAGTTATATTATATATATATATAATATAATATATATAATGATATTGATTATGTAATATGTATAAACATATATTAGATATATGTATATAATATTATATCTATATCTATATATAATATATATATATATAATACATATATACATATAATATATATAATAACAATACATATATATATATATATATATAATATATATATATATATATAACATACATACAATACATATATACTACATACATAGGCATACATACTACCATATATATATATATATATTATATATATTCTATTATATATACATACATACATACATAACATATATAGATATATATCTATATATAATATATATATATATATATATACATACAACATATATATATATAATATATACATACATATACATACATATACATACATATTCTATATTACTAACATACCATATAATATATATATAATTACATAAATAATACATAATACATACATCATACATACACAATCACATACATAACATACATACTACATCCTACATACATACATACATATCATACATACATACATACATACATCACACATACATACATACATACATACATATATATATATATATATATATACTATATATATATATATATATATATATATATATATATATATATATATATATATATATAATATATATATATACACACACACACACACACACACACACATACATATATATATATATATATATATATATATATATATATATATATCGTGTATTAATGCTTTTTGATAGTGGCGTCGTGTTTTTTTTTTCTTTTTATTTTAATGAACTAGAGGATACCGACGCGGTATAACAGTTATTAGAAGAACATGCCAAGCCTCACCAGAAAATAAGCTGTATCTTACATGAGATTTTGTTGCCTGAAGGTGTTCGCTGACGAGAGTACTTTGATGCTGGATATTGATGAAAGGAATGAATATGTTAAAAGAAAGGGAAACAAGCACAATTTTCATGTAAGACAATAAACAAAACAGCGAGAGATCTGCTGACACTGATTGATCCTCCACTGCTTTAAAGGTCCTCCTCAACTAGCCTACTTGGTGCGCGAGTGCACTTGCAACAACGACGATTGCACTCTTCTTAATAGGTATGAGAGGAGGACAACAACAGGCCTCTTCAGTTGTGTTTGTATCTATCTCTCGCAAGTTGTGGTTAAAGTAGACATTTTGCAAAAGAAGAGAAACCACAACGAACGACGACATTGAAATTTTATAGTATATTTTTTTTTTAACTTGTTTGATACTTTAGGATCAAGAACAATTCTTCCTTCATAAGAACTCATATGTGTAAGAAAAGAATATTTTGAATTCCCATGAAAAGATTTAGCTGTTAATTCCTCGGCTGTAAAATATTACTATTATTCAGAAAATGGACCCTATTCCTATGGAACAAGCCCACAGTGTACCATTGGCTAGTTCAAACTTCCAAGAATGCGGTGTTCGTTTGAAAAAGTAGTAGAAGGTCATATGGAATACAGAAAGAAGAGATTTGTTATTAGAAAAAAAATTAACAAAATATATAGACATATAGAAATATAAATAAGATTGTTTTAGGGTAGCGTAGTTCGATTTTACATTTCAGGTTCCAAATGCACAACATCCATTAGGGAGACTTCCATGGTCCAGCGGTGTGAGGAATAAAGGACCTTTTGAACTGAGTTTGAGAGTGAGGCACATTTACTGCAAATTGGTGCTGCTGTTAGCAAATCTGGTTGCTCTCGGCAGGAAAAGAGGACCAGGGATCAATTGTGAATGTGAAAGATCTCTGTTATAGTACAACCTATGAAAAACTGACAAACAAAGATACCGTCCGTCGATGGTCCAAGTCACTGCTAATGCTAGGAAATAGAAAACGACCAACACAGACCACAATATCTTAAAGAGAAATCTATATCAGAAGTAAACATCAACACTGGAGAAAAGTATTCTTGTAAAGGAAGGACAAACAACCCGAAATAGGTCACATTGATTATGTCACAGTTATAGATATATAAGGTCCTATACCTAACTTGCATGCAGCATTTGCTGACACCTTCAGTAGACAGTTCTCAAAAGTAAGATGTGAGTCAAAAGTTATGCAGAATGTTGTTAAAGCGTTGGACTCATTCGGCCTGAAGGGGAGAATGAAGGGGGAAATCTGAACGGGATCTACCAATCAATAGTGTTTTCATATACATAGTTTTCACTTAACATCACAGCATCCGAGCATTTTTCGAGCACTCGCCATGTTCGTTGCCAAGCTGTGGGCAGCTGTGCAATGAGCGAATAGCGTGTTAAAGTGCGGAAATAGTTGTTTCTTTTTGGGTAAATAGATGTACAAATCGTACAGGGGGCTCAACGAAACATGGATTCTGTACAATAACCTCTCATAAGGTTACATGAATGTGAAAAAGTCAAGCAATTGTCAGAAGAAAGGCGAAGATTATGGCTGTCAACAGAAAGGAGACGTCGTCAAGACACGAATTTGCTCGGAACACTTCGTCACAGGTATGTCTTCTTTACCCATTTTCATGGAATCACAGCATACTATAATCATGCATTAAGTGGTACTTGGCACGTATTTTGACAAATCAGCCACGTAATTAGACACATCAGATGTGTAAAAAATAATTCACGATTCTCTGAGTACGAGGTTTATGGCTCATATTAATTGTACTACACTGCATATATTATTATGTCATTGACATTGAACTTTGACATATGTAATCAACTGATGCTGGTTGAAGTACATAGATTTTTGTATCTATATGACATAACATACATCCATATTTACCATCAACAAGACTTGGTGTTCTTGGTAAATTTGAGCGCTTAGTAATGACACTTTCTCGCATATACCACTTCAAGACGGTTCATCAATTCCGAACTTCAACATCAACTGCTTCCAGGATTTTTTTTGTATGCATTCATGTCCTTCAGGTTAGATTTCGCAACATAATGTACTGGCCAACTCGTGAGGAATTGAGGGAAGCCACCCTCATGGAGTTTCGAAAAAACTGTGATAAAAAAACGGCTGCCGTCATTGACTGTTTCGAAATTCCAATTCAGCAACCAGAGAATTTAATGGCACGGGCACAGACATGATCAGCATGCAAGTATTGCAATACAGCCAAATGTTTGGTTGGAATCACAACTCAGGTTCTGTTTCTTTCTAGTCAAATGGGTGGGGTGGTAGAGGAAGCGACAAACACATCATAAAGAATTGTGGACTGCTGAGGAAGTTACTGCCTGGAGACCTTATTATGGCTGACTGGGGATTTGACATTTCTGGCAGTGTTAAGTTTCTACTGTGCCCAAATTAGCATTCCCAGTTTCACAGAGGAAAAGTCCCAACTGTCACCTATTGACATGGAACTTGCATGAAAAATTGCTCATGTAAGAACACGTGGAGCGTGTCATTGGTCTGGTTCGGAACAAGTGCACTATCCTCCAGAGCAAATTGCCAAGTGACATTTTAATGACAGAAAATGAAGAACTTCCGCTTATCGACAAAATTGCTGGTGTGGCTTATTCGTTTTCTAACCTGTGTGAATTCGTTGTGCCATTTAATATAAATAAATCAAAATAAATATGTCAACATGCTGGAAACAAGTGTATGAAATGACCTCTTTATTTACATGTATTCTCTAGAAATAAAGTAGTACTCATCGCTACAGCAATTAATAACATAAATGGCATATACAATGAAGAATAACAAATTGTCAACTTGAACGTAACTGAAGTTTTCAGAATGAGACATACACATTACAAATTGAAAACAGCTGCCAGTTACAGCTTGCTAACAAACATGGCGTCGCCAAGGAGGTCACGTGACAAATTGGTCTGTGGGAACTATGACAATACCTGAAGTGCGAGGTCCCTTAGGCTATCACTGTCCTCCCCTAACCTTTCAATCTATGCTCAAGGGTCTGGAAACTGGGTGGAAATTCAAGATAAAGATGAAAAAAAGGAGAATTGAGATGGATGGTTGAGTCTTAATAACAGGGGCATTTTCGTGACGTCAAAGTCACTCGTCGAATTAGTATCATCGTTGTTGGAATTTCTCCACATTTTCAAGAACAAATTGCCTTAACTATTTACTTTTAGTAGTGCACTGTGCTAACGAATATTACGGCAAGGTGTGAATAAGGCTCTGCCAAAATCTCATACTGATCCGACTACTGTTTATGAAGTTATTTTTAAAAACGATGACTTGCGCAGAGTGAAATGCACAGTTGGAACATATTAAAGTTCGTTTCATAGAGGTATGTTCAGTAGATTAAAAAAAATTAATCATCGTGTGATGTAATTGATTAGTATTAGATTTAATCTGTCCTACAAACTCCCAACGTTCGAAATTCGAGGGATAATTCAAAAGCTGAAATATAGTATACATTTAAGGTGAGAGATCATATTAATCTTTTGTAATATTTTGTAGCATTTTGAAGTATCAACCGACGTCTAGGTATCTGATATTACCTTGACGTGTTTTGTGGCTTTCATCTCCAGTTGAAGAGTGGGGAATGTCAATTTAATATAACGAATATAAAAAATTCGAAATGAAAAAATTGGTTTAGTTTGGGTTTCAGGGAAAAAAAAAAAAAAAAAAAAAAAAAAAAAAAAAAAACAAAAAAAAAAAAAAAAAAAAAAAAAAAAAAAAAAGTTAAAGCACCACAAGATTGTTATGGAAGAGATGTTGTGAATTATGCAAACCACTTTCTTTAGATAATGAGTAAAGAATATAATCTCAGTCTCTGGATATTCTTCTTGGAATTTTCTGTTTTCTTAAGAGATGAATGTTTTCAGAAAACTCTTTCGTATTTATTGAGAAACGAAACTGTACCCGAAATGAGTAGATGGGGACCCTTTTGTTGATATATATATAATATATATATATATATATTATATATAAATAGATATATATTACATATACATAACATATACATATACATACTATACATACATATACAACATATACATACTTATATATGTATATATATATTATATATATTGTCAAGGTTAAAGTTAATCCACAAAATTAACAATAGGTTATATGGAAAAAACAATAAAACAATTACATTTAATTACGAAAACAAAACAAAATAATTATCATCAAAACATTACCAATAATTAACATAACCAACATAATAAACTAAATATTCTGCCCAATACCAATCCAAATATCATATGGTATAATAACCGTACTCACAATGATCAGAGAAGTTCTAACAAGCGCTTACGAGGCAGGAGCTGGGACGAGACCACGGTGGCAAATAAGCCAGAGCGAAGGAAAAAACGTGTGGGGGGGATGGGGAGAGAGGGGGAGTAAGGAGCGAGAACGAGACAGGAGGGGGAATCAGAAGGTAGGTTTTAGTTTACAAGGATACTGGAGAGCTACATTTTAACTTAATTTCAAGATTTTCGTACATTATTTACGAAAGAAGGTTACCATTAGTTATTTATTTGTATATACAATATGTACACGGATCCGTTTAATTAATGAAGAAAGCCGGTACTTGACATCTCTCCCTGCTGAAGAGATCGTAACCTATGAAGGTACGATATTCCCTGGTACGGGTGTTCTTGACAGTGCATCAGCTATACAATTGTCTTGACCACGGATGTGCTGAACACTGATATTGAAGTTTTGCAAGTAGAGAGACCATCTTAAAATTTTCTGGTTCACATTTCGAGCTCTGTTCAAGAAGACGAGGGGGTTGTGGTCGGTGTACACAGTAAATGGGTTTTTATTTGTGGAAACGTAGACTTCATATTTCTGCAAGGCTTGTACTATAGCTAGGAGCTCTTTCTCCACAGTAGATAGCGACCTTTGGTGCTTCTCAACCTGCATGAATAGTAAGACACAGGGTGAAGCAAGTTCGTTTCAGGCTTCTCTTGTAGGAGGACAGCACCAACACCGTAGTCACATGCATCTACCATGAGAACAAAAGGTTTTGAAGGATCAGGAGTTGTTAATACTGGTTTGCAGCAAAGTAGGCTTTTTTGATTCTGTTTGAAGGAGTTTTGACAAGATTCATCCCATACGAAATTTAGTCTTGGTACTAGTCAAGTTTATCAACGGATGAGCTACATTACTGAAATTCTTGCAAAATCTACGGTAATAGGAGGTGGTCATTCCAATGAATCTCATTACTTCTTTTCTGTTTGTAGGTACGGGATAATTTGATATAGCTTCTATGTTAGTGGTTTTAGGCAAGATTTCCCCGCTTCCAATAACATGTCCCAAGTACTTTACACGAGCTTTAGCAAAGTTTGATTTAGCAAGATTTATTGTCAAACCCAACCTTCTAAATCTATCAAGAAGTGCTTTAAGTTTACAAAGATGTTTCCTCCCATGTGTCAGATACTACAAGAATGTCATCCAAGTAACCGTAAACCCCATCCAGATCTCTTATGACATCATTTCTCATTCTCTGAAAGTGGCAGGTGCGTTGCACAGACCAAAAGGAAGTCTTTCATATTGGAACAACCCAAAGGGAGTAATAAAGGCGGACATCTCCTTCGCTCTCCCTGACATTGGGACTTGATAATAACCCTTCAGCATATCGACTTGGGTTGGGAAATATTTCGACTTACCAATGGAGTCCAGTATGTCATCAATACGTGGCAGGGGATAACTGTCTTTTATGGTTACCGAATTTAATTTTCTATAGTCTGTACATAACCTGACCTTACCATTAGACTTGGGCACTAGTAAGCAAGGAGAAGCCCAAGGAGACTTGCTAGGCACAGCAAGTTTATGCTTCAGTAGATACTCGACCTCTTCTTGCATTACCTTCCGTTTTTCAAATTGGTTCGATAGTAGTTTTGTCGTATAGGACGAGTTCTGGCAATAACTCAATGTCGTGAGAAATAACACTGCATTCCGGGGATTATCACTGCATACATCTTCATACTGTCGTAGCAGATTCTTAATATCACACCGTTTGCTCCTCATTTAGGTGCTGTAGATACTGCGGAAGAGATTCTAAGATTTCTTTATTAGAAAAGTCAGCCCAAGATGGGATTTCATCTAGGCATAAAGAATTTACATCCTTTAAGGTGGTGGACTTTTGTTTACAATATCTGTGTCTCTGGAACAAAATAGAGCAGCAGAGGAATCGGCATGATATTCTTTAAGCATATTGACATGGACTAACTGAGTGCTTTTACGTCTATCTGGAGTTTTTATGATATAATTCTGATTATTTAAACGTTTCTGTATAACATAAGGGCCAGAAAACTTACTTTTAAAAGGAGAACCAGTAATGGATAGAAGGCCAAGACTAAATCTCCCACATTAAACTTCCTATCTTTACTGTTTTTATCATACCTAATTTTCATCTTTTTTTATTTTTACACAAGTTGTTTAGAGCAAATTTATGAATCTTATTAATATTTCCCTTTAATTTCTGTAGGTACTGACTCACTGTTATAGCCTCTACGTTATACTTGTCAAGTAACTTATCTTTAACTACTTGTAAAGGACCACGTACTTTACGACCGTAAAGCATTTCAAAGGTGATACACCTAGAGCTCAGAAGGTACTTCCCTAATTACAAATAATAAATAGTCTAGGCCTTCATCCCAATCAGATTCAGATTCAATACAAAATTTCCTAAGCAACGACTTTAAAGTCTGATGATGCCGTTCTAATGCTCCCTGAGATTCTGGGTGATAAGGAGATGAGAGACACTGTTTTATCACAACTCATTCATAGTTTTCTGAAAAAACACTCACTAGTAAAATTGGTACCCCTATCACACTGGATTTCCTTAGGAAACCCGTAAGTTGTAAATACTTTGAGTAAGTGGTTAAGAACATTTTTAGATGAAATATTCTTGACTGGAAGTGCAATAGGAAATCGTGAGGTAGGGCACATTATAGTCACAAGATATTGATTACCTTTCTTAGTCTTAGGCAGTGGATAATTCGATGGAAGGGCTCATGAGGTACAATAATAGGATTCAAAGGTGCCTTTGGTATAACCTTATTAGGTTTACCGGCAATTTGACAAATATGACAATGTTTAATGAAATTTACAACATCCGCCTTCATTTTAGGCCAGAAAAAATCATAAGCTAAGCGGTTGTAAGTTTTAGTAATTCCAAAATGTGAATAAACATTATGAGCGAGCTCCAATAAATCCTAAGTAAATCATGAGGGACTACTAACTGTTCTCTGTCACTCCATGTTTCATCATTACCCAGCCTAGGAGGTCTATATAACCTGAAAAGTAAATCATCCTTAAAGTAATATCCAGGTACCTTTTCCATTCCTTTCTCCAATGCTTGCTTATAAACACCCTTTAAAGTTGGATCTTCTCTCTGTAACTTTACAAGGCTTTTCTTGTTCATTTGTACTTTATCTGCGAGGTTGGGTACACTTACTTTCACTCGATCATTATTAACCATACTGCGGGTCGTCACATTAACACAACCCTCCACTTTTGACTCCTTTTTCATTTTCCTCTTTTTCGCACTCACGATCTCTTTCATTCTCACTTTCCTCTATTATTCCAGGAGTTTCATACATTATCAGATTGGGTAACAACAGTTCTCCAGCAAGATCGTTACCAAGTAACACTTGTACATTTGGCAAGGGGAAATTCCCTTCTCTAACAGCCATTTTTACTTTACTAGTTAGATACGGACAATCCATGAACACTTCTGTAAGCGGCAATAGTTTAGCGTCAGTTAAATCCCTGACTGACATTTTCATCAAGCAATGTGAGATTTGGAACAACACTTAATTAAAATGCTTTGGTTTGAACCTGTATCCCTTAACTTCTTACTTTAATGGGTTTATCACTACTGTGCAATGATATTGTACCGTTACAAATGAATTTTCAAACAAATTCTTATCCTGTGATACGCAATGCATTGCAGATTCTTTACCGGCGTCTGATTTGTATCCTGGGAACACCTTAACTGGAGCTCTGTTTTCAGTCACTTTTCCCCTCTTACATGCAGGATTCGGACAATTACTAATCATGTGGCCTTCCTTCTTACAATAATTGCAAAACAAACCCCTATCAGTCTTCCATCTTTATCACCCAGCGGTTCTGCTCTATGTTGTTTTACATTACCCAGACTGCCTTTATGTATTAATGAATAGTTATCAGCCAAAACAGCTGCCTTTTTGAGATCCTTCTCTTCCTTATCAGCTATATACAACATGATATTTTGAGGGAGACGTCTCTTAAATTCCTCAGTTACAATGAGATTAATTAATTCCTCATTAACTACATCTTCTGAGTCAAGCCACTTCTTAAACAACCTTAATTTTTTTTCTGCAGCAAATTCAGTCCAATTCTTAATATGGCTTAACATAATTACGAAACTTTTGACGATAAACCTTCACTAGTTCAGCATATGCATCTAAAACAGCTTTTTTGATTACCATATAGCTCAATTCACCTACCAGACTACCAACAACAGTGGCAGCCTTCCCGACCAACTTAGGCTTAATGAGCCACACCCATTGTTCAAGAGGCCATTTCATGTAAGAAGCCAAGTCTTCGAAATTCTTAAAAAACACGTCAACTTCAATCTCATCGAACTTAGGAACTAACTTGATGCATCTAGTCAAATCAAATTTCATTGGTTGTCTAGCTTCTAGTTCTAATTCTTGCTTTTTATTGTTCCATAGCTAACCTGATTTTACTCTCTTCCATTTGCTGAGCTAACTGAGCTTCATAGTCTAATTTAGCTTGAATAAACTCCCAATTCCTTTTGCTGTCTTTTCTAATAAAGCCTGATTTTCTATTTCCAACCGTCTCTTTTTCTTCTCTAGTTCAGCATTTATGG
>NC_087206.1:41679423-41686923 GCF_015104395.2 Macrobrachium nipponense
CAGCAGTCCACAATTCTTTATGATGTGTTTGTCGCTTCCTCTACCACCCCACCCATTTGACTAGAAAGAAACAGAACCTGAGGTTGTGATTCCAACCAAACATTTGACTGTATTGCAATGCTTGCATGCTGATCATGTCTGTGCCCGTGCCATTAAATTCTCTGGTTGCTGAATTGGAATTTCGAAATAGTCAATGACGGCAGCCGTTTTTTTATCACAGTTTTTTCGAAACTCCATGAGGGTGGATTCCCCTCAATTCCTTCACGAGTTGGCCAGTACATTATGTTGCGAAATCTAACCTGAAGGACATGAATGCATACAAAAAAAATCCTGGAAGCAGTTGATGTTGAAGTTCGGAATTGATGAACCGTCTTGAAGTGGTATATGCGAGAAAGTGTCATTACTAAGCGCTCAAATTTACCAAGAACACCAAGTCTTGTTGATGGTAAATATGGATGTATGTTATGTCATATAGATACAAAAATCAATGTACTTCAATCAGCATCAGTTGATTACATATGTCAAAGTTCAATGTCAATGACATAATAATATATGCAGTGTAGTACAATTAATATGAGCCATAAACCTCGTACTCAGAGAATCGTGAATTATTTTTTACACATCTGATGTGTCTAATTACGTGGCTGATATGTCAAAATACGTGCCAAGTACCACTTAATGCATGATTATAGTATGCTGTGATTCCATGAAAATGGGTAAAGAAGACACCTGTGACGAAGTGTTCCGAGCAAATTCGTGTCTTGACGACGTCTCCTTTCTGTTGACAGCCATAATCTTCGCCTTTCTTCTGACAATTGCTTGACTTTTTCACATTCATGTAACCTTATGAGAGGTTATTGTACAGAATCCATGTTTCGTTGAGCCCCTTGTACGATTTGTACATCTATTTACCCAAAAAGAAACAACTATTTCCGCACTTTAACACGCTATTCGCTCATTGCACAGCTGCCCACAGCTTGCCAACGAACATGGCGAGTGCTCGAAAAATGTTCGGATGCTGTGATGTTATGTGAGAACTATGTATATGAAAACACTATTGATTGGTAGATCCCGTTCACATTTTCCCCTTCATTCTCCCCTTCAGGCTGAATGAGTCCAAGGCTTTAACTACATTCTGCATAACTTTTGACTCGCATCTTACTTTTGAAAACTGTCTACTGAAAGTGTCAGCAAATGCTGCATGCAAAGTTAGGTATTGCACCTTAGTTTATGACTTGGACCATCGACGGACGGTATCTTTGTTTGTCAGTTTTTCATAGGTTGTACTATAACAGAGATCTTTCACATTCACAACTGATCCCTGGTCCTCTTTTCCTGCCGAGAGCAACCAGATTTGCTTAACAGCAGCACCAATTTGCAGCAAATGTGTCTCACTGTCGAACTCAGTTCAAAAGGTCCTTTATTCCTCACACCGCTGGACCATGGAAGTCTCCCTAAGGATGTTGTGCATTTGGAACCTGAAATGTAAAAGCGAACTACGCTACCCTAAAACAATCTTATTTATATTTCTATGTCTATATATTTTGTTAATTTTTTTCTAATAACAAATCTCTTCTTTCTGTATTTCATATTACCTTCTATTACTTTTTCAAACGAACACCGCATTCTTTGGAAGCTTGAACTACAAGCCAATGGTACACTGTGGGCTTGTTCCATAGGAATAGGGTCCATTTTCTGAATAATAGTAATATTTTACAGCCGAGGAATTAACAGCTAAATCTTTTCATGGGAATTCAAAATATTCTTTTCTTACACACATGAATTCTTATGTAGGAAGAATTGTTCTTGGTCCTAAAGTATCAAACAAGTTAAAAAAAAAATATATATATAAAATTTCAATGTTGTCGTTCGTTGTAGTTTCTCTTCTCTTGCAAAATGTCTACTTTAACCGCAACTTGCGAGAGATAGATACAAACACAACTGAAGAGGCCTGTTGTTGTCATCCTCTCATACCTATTAAGAAGAGTGCAATCGTCGTTGTTGCAAGTGCACTCGCTCACCAAGTAGGCTAGTTGAGGAGGACCTTTAAAGCAGTGGAGGATCAATCAGTGTCAGCAGATCTCTCGCTGTTTTGTTTATTGTCTTACATGAAAATTGTGCTTGTTTCCCTTTCTTTTAACAGATTCAATCCTTTCATCAATATCCAGCATCAAAGTACTCTCGTCAGCGAACACCTTCAGGCAACAAAATCTCATGTAAGATACAGCTTATTTTCTGGTAAGGCTTGGTATGTTCTACTGATAACTGTTATTAGTACCGAGTCGGTATCCTCTAGTTTATTAAAACAAAAAAAAAAAAAACTCGACGCCACTATCAAAAAGCATTAATACACGATATAAAACAAACATACATACATACATATATATATATATATATATATATATATATATATTATATATATATACGTATATATATGTGTGTGTATATAATATATATATATATATCTTATATAGATATATCTATATAATATATATATAGATACATATATGTATATATATATATATATATATATATATATATATTAATACTACATATTCGTAAGTACTCATGAATGCGCGCAACTACATGTCTGTTCCTAACTGTTATACAAGCTAGGTCACATCAATTTTCCTTTACTATCATCATAGTAAATGCGTTTTGGATTTAGGCACATTACCATTTTCAAAGTGAAGACATGACTGTTAATTTAATTTTTTCATTGTTTAATATCGGATCCTTCGTGTCTAACCTCCCAATGCCTTTAATTATTATCTATTTTACACAAAATATACTGTCATAAAAAAACAACACCAATCAATGTTGATTAGTTTCTGCGTGAAGGAATTCAACAAAATAGTAGCTACTTATAAACAAAATAATGCGTCTCTCTCTCTCTCTCTCTCTCTCTCTCTCTCTCTCTCTCTCTCTCTCTCTACTAAAGCGATACCCACCAACACGTGAACTTCATGTCGAAAGGACCTAGCATTAAGTAATCATATCATGCCATAAAAAACAACGAAATGGACCACTAGAAATCTCGCAAACGAATTTTTATTGTAAAGGGGTGAGCATAAAGATAACAGAAGAACTTGAATTTCCCGCAGGACAGATATGGCTTTTTGTCAGGCTTAAAATAATCCCCGAGGTCTTCACTTCAGTTCTCCCCTTCACAGAGGCTCGTTTTTCATCTTCTATACTGTGGATGTTAGCGTGCTCTTCGTTTCAATAAAAAGCTAGGAATCGATAGTGACCGAAAATTCCAGAATAAGGAAATTATATATACAAATGAACTACTTACTTTTGGATGACGTGATACTCGTTGGGTATCAAGTCACCCATGGGAAAGGTTTAGGATTAAATAATGGAACGTTCATTCTGAAATTAGTAAGCTATTATATTAAACGGGTAACCCATATTAAACATACCTACTTACACAATAACTCGTTCATATTTTACACATCTCTTCGGTGTGTGATATATATATATATATATATATATATATATATATATATATATGTGTGTGTGTGTGTGTGTGTGTGTGTGTGTGTGTGTGGTGGTGGTGTGTACATATAATTTACGAGGAGATTTATGAAAATTAACACGTTATTGTGAAATAGCTTACTAATCTTAGAGTGAAACGTTCCTTTATTTAGTCCCAAATGTCTCCAAATTTACAATTTTATATATATATATAGATATATATATAAATAAATATATATATATCTATATATATATATATATATATATATATATATATATATATATATATATATATATATATATATAATATATATATATATATATATATATATATATATATATATATATATATATATATATATATATATATATATATATATATATAATTGTAACGTGGCTCCCTCAATTTACGCTAGCTCCTCTTCCAGTTAACGTAATATTAGGAAACCCAGAAGAAAAAGAATTCCTTTTCATTTTCATTCATAATAAAGAGACAGGCAAATTCACCCCTTTCTCTCACATGCTACTTCTTTTCAAGAATTAATCCTTTAATCGCCTTTTGTTCGTTTTGACTGCTGGTGCCTGTGTTGCAAATTCACTGGCTCGATGAGAGAGCCCGCCCAAGGGCATGCAGCCCCACCGGCGGAGGGCGCCCAGCTGCCATACTTAAAAACCGAGACCGCATGGTCACCTAGTACGACCTCGTGGCGAAGCGACCCGGAAACATATCGCCATCTACCTGGATGCTGGCGAACCCTCTCTGAGATCATTAAAGGCGAGTGCACCAAACGAACAGCAACGTTTTACGTTACGTCATCCTTGCGCAATACTATTGGCCATTACATAATCTGAGCAGCTCGCTTTGTTGACTCAAGACGATGGCAGAGAAGCGGCCGTCCTCTCCTGGCTCCCAGCAAGGGGAACCTCCCCTCCTCGACGATCAGGGCTTCCAGAAAGTCCAGAAGAAACGGAAAAAAGCCCTAAATAATGTCATCGACCTTCCTAAACCTTTGACGCCTCCAGCACCTACCATGACGACTCAGGCACTCCCTAAATTCAAAGCAACTTCCCAAGAACACCAGACATCGTATGCGGCCGTCCTAGCACTTGAGAAAAAATACCCTAAAGCACAACTCCAAGCCCGACCGAATCTGAAAGGGGAATTCATTATTACCCCGAAGGACCAACAGTCGGCAGACCTCCTGAAGAACGATCCTCTATGCCTCCTTTTGGACCCTGCTGAGAAGTCATCGAAAGCAATGATTTGCAAAGTCCCGAAATATGTGACTATTGATCGGATTCTCGAAGTACCAGGCATATTGACTGCTTCACGTTGCAAAGTGAAAAACAGAGATGGTACTGAAGAAGAAACTCAAAAAGTCGAAGCTACGTTTAGAGGCAAAATTCCAGACTTCATCAGCCTTGGGATCCTCGGAAACTACAAGACCGAAGCCTTTATCTCCGAACCTCTCAGGTGTTTCAAGTGCCAGAGGTTTGGGCATCACAGGAGGGAGTGCACGGCCCAGCATATATGTGGAATCTGCAGCCAGAAGCATGAGACCGACGTTTGCCTCAACAAATTCAAAGCAAAAGGCCACACTGTTGCCCGATGCCCAAACTGCCATCAGTCTCATCATGCATGGTTCAAGGGGTGCCCTGTCAGACTGGAAAAAATCTGGAGGATGAAGGGCATTTCCCCACCGCCAGCAAGACCTCGAGAACGACAACCATCGCCCTCAAGACGACCACCATGTGAACCTCGTATCGATCCAAGAACTAATCGACCACCTCCACCACAAGCTCTTCAACCTTCCCCTGCAGAACACCCCAAACCTCGTCATTATATCCCAAACCACTCATCCTTTCCTTCCCTCCAACCTTCCAATTCCCAAACCCCTTCCAACCCCCCCGACCCCTAGGTTATTCCCTCAACCCCTCAGTCAATTCCCCCAACCCCTCAGGTTATCCCCCACCCTTTTTCCGCATCGCCGACGACGTCGACTCCTGCTCGTGTGAAGCAGGAACTCAGACAGAAGAAGAAGCTACGATCGAAGAAATGGAAATCCAGACACCTGCTGTAGCTCCCATTTTGCACAAGGAAATGGGAACACAAACGGAGGAGCTCCCAGTAAAAAAGACATGGATGTCCAGACCGGCAAAGCAAAACTCAAATCTGTCGCCTCTGGAAGTGAATTCCGCTTCGTAGGGGAACAAGGGTATAAACAAGCTCCTGATGACCTATGACGAATTCAATGCCTTCATTCATAGAGCTCTATCCGACAAGCATTACACTTTCAACGACCGACTGTTTACAGAGATCTTCCAGGAAGCCCTCAACTTTGAGATCTCCCTCCCAGATGATTTCCTCCAATCTGAATTTCGATTCAGAACTCCACAAAGGCAATTACCCATTCTGCAATAGAACGATCATCAACTGTTCTCTGAGCTCGTCCACGTTCTGTTGGACCTAGAGATCAGTTCCAGATGACCTCCTTCGAGAAAAGTGCTGTTTATAGCATTAACTGCTTTTTCTCTTACTAAACAATCCTCCTTTCCCTCCGTTTTTCGGCCGCCTCACGTCTACGACCGAATATTTCAACTGTCACTCTAACTACCGCTTAAGCTGTTTGTTTACTTTTGTTTTGCTTTCTCTAAAACTCATAATATTTCGTTTTTCTCTCGCCGAATCTCTATTACTAACGATCGGCGCTGTTTATCTATTGTCGTTAAGTGAAATATGGTACTTGAAACTCCGTAGATTAATGTGCTTTTTTTCCAGTTTTTTCTACGACTATAAATTTTCGTTTTCCTTACTGGCTATCTCTGACTCGCCAGGACTCGCTACTATCGATCTTTATCTCCTACTAATGGGTACCTTAGGGTTTAAAGGGGTTTGTAAGCCTGTGTTCACCTTTCCTTTCCTTTTTCAAATCATACCATTTCGCGTGCATAACCCATAGAATCATAAATAAAGGCCTCACCTCATATCCTTAATTAAAAAATCACCTTTCCACATCCAAAAAATTCAAATGACCTACGGGCTGCTCTATGAGCAAGAGCTCGTGCTGGCATAAAGCCAGCTTAATCTTCAACAACAACAACAACGAACAGCCTTAGAACTTCTCAAGTGCTCCTCTGAGTTACTTCCTTTTGAGATGGCCTGTTTACTAGCACATTGACTTTTGTTGTGGTTTCAGAGATGGTAAAAGGTTTGAAAGGTGTAACAGGAGGAGAACCTCGCAGTTGCACTATGAATCAAGTGCTGGGGAGAGGGTGGAAAGTAAGAGAAGAAAGAGAATACGAAAGGAGGTACAGTAACAGGAACGAAAATGGCTACAGCTAGGGGCCGAAGGCAAACTGCAAAGAACCTTAAGTAATGCCTATAGTGCACCATGTGAGGCCCACTGAAGGCATTACCCCCTTAGGGTTCATTTCTTTGTAAGTGATAAGTAACGTAACTCATTTCTTTGTAGGATTGACTTGTTGGGTATCTTCAGTAAATCTCCCCCCCAATCCTCGGCCACGTCAGCTACTAATTTTAACGTATGATTGCCACTCACTGTCAAGGTCATTGTCAGATCAACTTCACGTTAACCTCCACAGTTACAATCACATTAATATTATATATATATAATATATATATATATATATATATATATATATATATGTGTGTGTGTGTGTGTGTGTGTGTGTGTGTGTGTGTGTGTGTGTATCATTATAAAATGCTATATCTATTAATATGATTGTAACCGTGGAGGTTAATGTGAAGTTGATCTAACGTCAAATGACCTTGACAGTGATGGGGCAATCTTAAGCAAAATGATGGCCGAGGGCCTACTCCAGATTGGGTAATAGTTACGTAAACCGTTAGGGTTTAGCTTAATGAATTATATTTACACTCTTAATCACGTTAGAAAGGAAAGGATTACACCATATGGGTTCAAGGGGGATGTGAAATCTCACCAAAATCAGTCAAGAAATGTGAATTTGTATAGCGTTCATATAAATAAATAGATATTT
>NC_087206.1:41691923-41701219 GCF_015104395.2 Macrobrachium nipponense
TCTCTCAAACATGTCTTGTTGAAAAGGACAGCTGCTTCAGCTCCATTAATTTTATATAGTCTTCTCTATATTCCTTATCAAGGATTTTTCAGTGTTGCTCAAACTGGTAAGCAACGTGCCAAAGGGTATCGTCAAATCCTGTAGTCATTCTGGATATTCTTCATTACTACTTCTATTACTTCTATTACAATTTGTTTTCTCTCTCTCTCTCTCTCTCTCTCTCTCTCTTGTTTCGCCCAGATCTTCCAGGGCATGATTACAGCGATGGTTGCTGTAGGACTGAACCTTGTTAGTGAGTCTTTCTCCTTATATAGTGGTCATGCGAGTGCTTACAGGTGCTCACGCAGTACCCAGTGAGGGGTATCCAGGTATTTTCATTGGCTTGCGGCCAGGCGGTGCGGGCATCAAAAACACTTGAGCTGCGCTGATTTTCTCAGGTGTGTGCTGTCACTGGGTGCTGCGTTTTCATTGGCTATGATTGTGGTGATGTCACTCCTGGTATTACCAGCATCATCTTCAATGTTGGTCCCTTCCTGGGCACTGATGTTATCCTCTGGGGGGGGGGGGGCTGGCCTTCCTCACACAGGTGGGCAGCAGGAAGTGTTCTTGCATCGCAATCAGGATAGGTTTCAGCTCCAGGAGGCATAGGTGTTGCTGATTAGGGGCTCTTCCGATTATTTTGAAATGGAAGTAGCACAAGTATTATAGAATATCCATAATGACTCTACCGGATGTGATGATCCCCTTTGGTACGTTGATTGCTAGTCTGAGCAACACTGAAAAATCGTTGATAAGGAAAAAAGAGAAGACTGTATATTAAATTAATAGAGCTGAAGCAGCAATCCAATTACTGAAAATGACAATGTTACTGTCTAACACAGTTTTTGAGATCGCTGAGATGAATAGTGACGCTCCCGATGTCAATTAAGTCCAAGTTCAGCACTTATTACATATACTTGTTTATATAGATTTTTTGGTAGTTACACCCCTCTCAAACATGTTGAGAAGGATTGCTTCTTCAGCTCCATTAATTTAATATACAGTCTTCTCTTTTTTTCTTATATATATATATATATATATATATATATATATATATATAATATATATATATACATAAATATATATGTGTGTGTGTGTGTGTGTGTGTGTTGGTGGGGGGGGGGGGGAAATGGGTAAAACGTAAAAATTACTGAAAATGACAATGTTACTGTCTAACGCAGTTTTTGAGGTCGCTGAGACGAATAGTGATGCTCCCGATGCCAATTAGGTCCAAGTTCTGCCCTGATAATGAGGGGGATGAGAGTGGATAAGAAGGGGGTGACGTAAAAATAACTGAAAAGATAAATATCCTAATCCATAGTTTTTATGGTTGCTGATATGGATAATGACACTCTTGATCCCCTTTAAGTAGAAGTTCAGCCCCAATATGAAGGGTGGGTGACAAGGGGTGGGAAGGGGGAGACATGAATACATACCCAAAAATGACAGATATTAGTGTCTAATTCATAGTTTTCGAGGTAACTGAGATGAATAGTGTCACTCCTGATGCCATCAAAGTCCAAGTTCGCCCCCGATAGGTAGGTGGATAAGAAGGGGTGGAAAGGGTGACAAGTAAAAGTAACCAAAAACGACAGATATTACTGTCCAATACAGTTTTCGAGGTCACTGATATGAATAGCGACATTCTCAAAGCTCTTTCAAGTCCAAGTTCAGAACCAAATGGAAAGATGGGGTGAAAAAGGGGGTGGGAAGGGGTGACATGTAAATATAGCCAAAAACAACAGATATTAGTGTCTGATCCATAGTTTTTCAGGGTGCTGAGAATAGCGACATTCCTGGTACACTTTAAGTCCAGCTTCAGCACCAACAGGAAAGGGGTGGGAAGGTGAGACACGTAAAAATAGCAAAAAATGACAGTAATATGTGTCTAATCCACAGTTTTTTTTAGGTTGGTGAGATGAATAGTGACACTCCTGATGCCCTTTAAGTCCAAGTTCATCCCAATAGGAAGGGGACTAGAAGGGCTAGAAAATAAAATATAAAAAATGACAGACATTACTGTTTAATCCAAACTTTTCGAGGCTGCTGGGAAGAACAGAGACACTCCCAATGTCCTTTAAATCCAAGTTCTGCCACAATAGGAAGGGAGTTTGAGAATGGGGCAGGAGGGAATGACAAATAAAAATAGCCAAATATGACACACACTCCCAATGCCCTTTAAGCCCAAGTAGCCCCAATAGGAATGGGGGTGAGAAGTGGTGTCATACAAAATGTAAAAAATACTGAGCAATGTGACTGAAGCAACTATCTTAACAGGAGAGAGAGAGAGAGAGAGAGAGAGAGAGAGAGAGAGAGAGAGAGAGAGAGAGAGAGAGATTTATCGGTTGTCATTCAGAGTTTTCCTGATCAGCACCGGACTGGTCAGCTAGTATATGATAATTACAGATGAATGTTTGGCATTGACTGAGACAAAGGTAAAAGGGCAGGTGGGTGCAAGAAAGAGAGACAAAGATTTATTATGTTCAAGGTAGCTGAAATGTGCAGATGTATGAAAAGAACATCATTTGTTCTGTTAGGAAGACTCTAGGAATGGGTAGAAGGGTACAACTTATTATGATAATAATTATTGAAGGACTAAGTTTGTCCAGATAAAATTTATGATTGTAAACCGATAAGGTCCAGACATAATAAACAATGATTGTGGAGTATTTGTGAGAATGTTTGAATCTATGATGGCTAGCCTTGAAGAACTGAAAAGTGTGGCTGTGCTAGGTAATATAAGTGCAAAGGTAACTGACACACAAAGATATCGTTGCTAGGCATGGATGATCAGGAGTAAATGAGACTAGAGATTCTTGAAGAAATGTATATGGAAAAAGGCTTTTGTTGGAAATTCATGGCTTATTAGCATAAATACTAATAAGTAAACATGATTAAAGAAAATGGTGAAGAACAGAGTTGGGACAATGGTTTGTATGGAAATTTTAAAACTGACAAGAACAGTTGAAAAAGTGGCTACAAATGTAATTAAGACATATTTGATAAAAAGATAGTAATGCATATGGAGAAAAATATATCCAAAAAGTGCTAGGGTGAAAAACTGGTGGCTGGAGGTGGGAGATAAGGAGTATGTAAAATGAAAAACTCCATGAAGAGTTATGGGGTCAATAAAAATAAGACGTTAGGATGTAAGAATAAAAATACCACATGGTGGTATTAGTGAAAGAAATCATTATCGCAATGCATGTAGAAAAGAAAAGCTCAAACACAGACATACAAGAGCGGGGACAGGGCAGTCAAGAGGAGCGATTAACTGGATAACGGTAATCTTTATTTGATTAACCATCCACGAATATCTATGAACCAGACGGAAAAAAACAACTCCAGTCAAACAGCCGCAACGCGGAAAATTAATATTTTTCATGTTGAAAATAAGAGTAATTTCAATCGCTATATTAACCACTGCACAAAATAAAACACACTAAAGTACCAGCATGCATTTGCTAACATTACATGTACTACGGCTTTGGAACTCCATTATAAAACAAAATAATAAAATGATGCTAAAAACGGACCAATAAATTAAAATGTAATTTTTTTACAAAGTGACACATCAAAAAAGATTACTGCTGGTTGTCCACTTGAAACGCAAATACTAACGAATGGTTAACAAAAATCCTAAAGTGTGTTCATAGGTTACAAATTTTGCATACAATGTGAAAACAAAGCGACAATTCATGTTATTCTACAAATATTTGTTTCCATGAAAGTAATCACTACAAAACGCTATTTCAATGGATTAACAGCAACCAATAATCAAACATGAAAAAACAGTAACAAAAACGTTACAATTAAACCTACACAAAGAAAGCAAAAAATTAATTACCTCTGACTCACCAAACGAGAATCTATAAAGCACATTCAACAGCCTTCAGTACAAATAGAGTTGTTTTATTTACAGTCCAGAAATACACATGAAATATTGTTCTCTCATTTTAAGTGATGTGAAAGTTATAGAACGCTTGATCATTTACTTTGAATTTCTTTACACGTAAACATTATAAATTTTACTCGTTTATTGCATTTGAACTAATTTGGTTCTGTCTTCTCCTTCAAGATCACAAATTACATTCATAATACAACAAACTCTTTACCATCCTTTTTGTCATTGTTTTTCAAATGGGATCTTGACTTGAAAAGCAGACGGCCACAATGCAGAATTCCAACTGGAAAACAATGAGGTGATGGAAAGAAAAGAAAATGAAGTCATTCTGCTACAAACGAAAAAGAGGATAAATTAACCCTTCACTATATCCAGGTTGAATTTTCAATTTCCTAAATTCCACAGTAGGTATAATGGCCATTATGGTTCTACAAAAAAAAATTGCCTTGATTGTGTAAAATTATAGTTGTACAATAGAAGCTTAACTGTAAATTTTAGCATCAATAAAACATCATGACAAAGGGTTTCTTTCATGAAACTGGAATCCATTATGTTCCTATCCAGTACAAAATTGGAACAAAACTTTTTGTCTCTATCTCATTGATTGTATGATTTTTTTCACTAACATGTACGGATTCCACTGTTCAGCTGAGGATATCTTATATATATCTTTTTTATGCTTTTCATTTCTCTTTTCCAGTGATTTTCCAGTCTGACTAATATAAAAGTTATCACAGAACTTACATGGGATTTAATATACACATCCTTTGGTAATATGGGGATAAGCATTAATAAGTACTTCTTGCATTGCATTATTGATCTTAAGTACTACATTAACTCGCAAGCTCTAAAGTACATGAAGAATATTTCCCCTTTACTTGAGAGTTCTTGAGTTGAGAGAGCATTTTTGAATAATAACACATTGAAATAGGCCCTCCTAAAGAACACTCCTGGCAATACTAAAAGATGTTCATATTGCATCCAATGTAAGACCTGTGACAACTTTTATATTGGCAAAACTGTGCACAGTGGAATTGCACGTTACTGACAACAATCAATAGAATAACAATAAAAAGAAAGTATTGAGAAAATGAATATCAGCTAAACCATGTACAAATTCGATCCACTAATGTCGAGAAGAACACGTTAAATGTATAGATGTACAAAAATTGTAGTGATGGAATGAGAAAAAAAAAAGAATAAAGCTATCCGCAAAGAATGTACTGACCTCAGATGATACCGAGTTCACTACTCTTTTTTCTACCTATCAGGAATGAATATCTGGTTACCAGTCTTATGAATCTTCATTTGTATTTTTCCTCTGTCCTGTTTATTGTAAATTGTTGTTACAATCTATCAGTCTTCTGGAAGATATCTTAGGTATACAGAAGATACTAGTCATAGAGCGCGCCTCAGCGGCGTGGTTGGTATGGTATTAGCGTCCTACCTCGGTGGCCGCGGGTTCGATTCTCGGCCATTCCATTGAGGAGTGAGAGATGTGTATTTCTGATGAGAGAAGAACACTCTCGACGTGGTTCGAAAGTCACGTAAAGCCGTTGGTCCCGTTGCTGAATAACCACTGGTTCCATGCAACGTAAATGCACCATACAAACAAACAAACAAAATACGGTATAGAGAGGGCAGAGGGTGAATAATTGAGAATTTTCGAATTGCAATGTCCAAGCACAACTTAGCACTTCCGGTGCGGATTCAGCATTGTCAATTTTGTAGAAGGCGCTTGCAGACATCCACATGGAACGGAAGTACATTCAGCATAGAACATTTAAGTAGTTCTGCCTGGTTACAAATCTGGATTTCAAGAAGTCGTGTGTTCGTTTGCCTTAATGGGAGTGGCCGATACAGTAAAGACGGGAGTTTTTGTGAAACTGTAAGGCACTGAGGCTGGCAGAGCCACCAATGACAGACGTAGAGGAATAAAGCTTCTAATTATCTGCTGAAAAGGTAAGCTGATTAACATTCATTGCCTTGACGTGTATTTCATTATTTCGTTTATGTTTGTGGATTTTTTTTTATTACTGATACATTTTCTCTAGCGATTCGTTTTTTTTTAATATTACGGAATTATCTCACAATACTTCATGTTCGTTAATTTTTTTTTTTTCATGTTCTTTTTTTTTTTTTTTTGGCAGATAAGCCATGGATGAGACTATGCAGAGAAGTGAAAAATCACGGGTAACAGAGCAGGGACTAGTGGACTTCTGTCTTAACTTGAGTTCTGACTAACGGACTTTATATCTTAATATGGAACATTTTGTGTCGGCATGTTGGAAAGAGAATTTCGTTTTCACTACTGTGTTTTGAAATTTGAGGTAAGGGTTTAATAACCTGTTTTCGCTTATTTCCATGTAAGTATTATTGTGTTGTGTTTGCAATATAAAGACTATTTTTGCATCTCGGGCATAATTTAAACATACCTAGTTAGATGTAGGATTGCGTTAAGAGTCCCGAGAGAGAGAAGGCAATGTCTGGGAGAAAAAAAAAGCTGATCTGTCGAGTCTGCCAACTTTATATGTAGGTAAAATAAAAACGAAGTCATTGTGGCTTAAAAACACACACACACACACACACACACACACACACATATATATATACATACATATATATATATATATATATATATATATATATATATATATATATTATATATATATATATATATATATATATATATATATATCAAAAGAAATATGTCGGTACACACACCACACACACACTCATATATATATATATATATATATATATATATATATATATAGTATATAATATATATATATATATATTAAAAGAAATATGTCGGTGAATTATTAGACCTCAGCTTTCTTCGCTTAGAGACAAGAGAGGGCCTAGTGACAAGCACTGAATTCCTTGAAGGCTGCTGAAATGAAAGAACTATTTGAATTGATGATCATGCAATGTAGGCCTGTGATCCGTACAGCCTGGGTGAGGCTTGCAGTTGCTATGTCATTTTTAAGGCATGTCCGGATGTGTGCATGTGTTTGTGTGTGTAATGATGGGTCCAACCCCCTGAGATCGGAGAGAAAAGGTGACACTCTCTTTGTGATAGTGATAAGATAAAGGACGGCTTTGGAGGTATCGAGGTCAGGAAAGCCCATTGAAAAAGGTATGGGACAAGGCACATTTAAAAGGACTTAGGAAAAGTTGCCTTTTGAAAAGAGAGAAGTATAATGTGTATACATTTATTTACCATTTATTTATGTGTTGGGGAATATAATAGATATGTCTCTTTGTTTCAGATGGGTTCATGGCATTACACAAGAGAATGGGATTCTCTATAAGACTTGACTATTTAAATGTAGAAACTAATAGTTTGTGAGTTTTAGGGGTGATTACTTAGTCTATTTCAGGAGAGTAGAATGACAGTTTACAGTCTTTTTTTATGGGTCAGACTTAGTTCTTAATATTACGTCATTTAATCACTTTGCTCCATATCATGTTCAACTAATTTGGGAAATAGAAAGTATATTTTTGTATCTATGAGGATTCATTAGCCTAGCTTATATCTTAGCTTGATGCCATTTGCAGAGAGAACCAGCAACCATAGGTAAGAGGGTTGTCGCTTGTTTTTATTTTTTATTTTAACTAGTGCCGAATGGTCGAATATGTTCGGCAATAGGTGGTGGCAGCGAGTAAAAAGCTTTTTATAGGCCGTAGGTATGCTTGCAAAGAGACAATAACTATTTTAGGCATATATTTTTTTGGGGAAAAGGGTTATAATTATGTCACAGGCAACTCGGGGTTTTTTGTTGAGTTAAGGGTCTTACAGAGTTCGGGGCTGAATGTATCTCTCTGTGTTAGAGCCAGTGTCGTTAGCTAGCACTTTGTGAAAACTTGTGTTTCCATGTTTTTTCTTTGGAAGTTAAAAGTTTAATTTTTTGGCATATCAAAGTGTTTATCAAGTGTGGTGAATAAGTTATGCACATTTGCAATGGGTATACAAGTTGGGTTCCAGTCATGAAGACGTGAGTGTAATTTCATAGTTTCCTTTCTTTCTTTTTTCTCTTTTTATTGGTGATTAATTGGCTCAAAAGTGTATTTTTGTTTTGATGTCCCACAAGATTCGATGGACATTGGGGGGGTTTTATAACAACATGGGCGAGGATTTTTTATTATTGGAGGTCTCGAGGTCAGGAAAACCCATTGTAAAAGGTATGGCACATTTATAAGGACTTAGGAAAAGTTGCCTTTTGAAAAGAGAGGTGTAATGTGTATACATTTATTCAACATTTATTTATGTGTTGGGGAATATAATAGATATGTCTCTTTGTTTCAGATGGGTTCATGGCATTATACAAGAGAATGGGATTCTCTAAAAGACTTGACTATTCAAACGTAGAAACTAATAGTTTGTGAGTTTTAGGGGTGATTACTTAGTCTAATTCAGGAGAGTAGAACGACATTTTACAGTCTTTTTTATGGGTCAGACTTAGTTCTTAATATTACGCCATTTAATCACTTTGTTACATATCATGTTCAGCTAGTTTGGGAAATAAAAAGTATATTTTTGCATCTATGAGGATTCATTAGCCTAGCTTATATCTTAGCTTGATACCGTTTGTAGGGAGAGCCAGAACCAAAGGTAAGAGGGTTGTCACTTGTTTTTATTTTTAATTTTAACCATTGCCGAATGGTCGAATATGCTCGGAAATTATATATATATATATATATATATATATATATATATATATATATATATATATATATATATATATATATATATATATATATATATATATATATATATATATATATATATAAAACATTTTCCCGTTCCTATGGTATACTGCTATAAAAGTAGTCTCCTAAATTGGCCATGTTACGCATCAGAAGCTGTTACCATCTCTGCTGCCGAGTTGGCCCCAGGAGTCTTTTTAACCTGAGTACTGTCCCAACTCGCGATTTAGTATATGTCATCCTGAGGCTTGACCCAAGGTACCTGTGGGAAATTTGTTTCGCTCAGTGGGAAGATCGAAGAATATACTCTACAAAATTACAAGGGTAATTCCTTCCACTGAGTGTTCTCTAGTAGTAATTTAGTAAATGGTATAAAACGGGCTGTTAAGCACACAATTCTTCGTGCGCCTAACATGTTTCAGACTTGTGCCAGAAAATCCAAAGAGGTTAATAATTGCCTTGGTAAGCTTAAGTAGGCTAGTTAAATTCCGGTAAAAGTAATTCAGGTAAATGCAATTAATCTAAATAGGACTATGAATATATCAAACCAAGGCCATAAACTTCCCAGGGTAGTTCAGTTTGGTCCCAGAATTCAATTAAGTTCCGACCGGTTAAAGTAAAATTAAAGTAAACTAATCCC
>NC_087206.1:41701719-41759823 GCF_015104395.2 Macrobrachium nipponense
TTAAAGTAAACTAATCCCGAATAGTAATGCTAAGTAAACAGACAGACCTAATTTCGACTAAATTTATTACTACGCCCCATATAATTATATAAGCCTCGGTAAAATTATTCAATCTGAGTCTATGCCTAATTAATTCTCACAAACTCCAATATTACAATAGCCTAACTATGTAAAAGGGCTTAAAACTTAGTCAAGGTAAAGAAAAACAGTGTATTACGTCTTGAATAAGTAAGTTAAGTTAAATACGTAAGTTAAACGTTAAAAAGACGAAACCGCTTCCTAACGAAAAGTCCGTTGGCTCCAAATCAGCCGTCCAATAATGGCGGTCTAGTCTTTGTGGAAAATTAGTATTTTGACCTACCTTCAAGTTAACCAGTTTGGACACACACCTCTTAATTCACTCGTAAACTAAAAACAAATCCTATATATTTAATCAGCAAACCCAGCGACCTCTAATCGCATTCGTGGAAATAAATTGGTACGTTGATAAGAAATGTTATTCCACTTACCGAATTTTCCGTCGACCGATCAGTGACGATGGCTGTTAAAGTTTTGGTTGCAGATAAGGATATTCGGATAGGATGTGGTTTTAGGATAGGTACAAACAGGAAAGGAGATCATACAAACCAATTATTTAAGGGTTATTAATTTCTAAAACCCTACACAACGTAAATTAAACAACTTAAAGGGTGAAGTCGACGTAACTAGTTTTGTCGCCCTTCTTCGCTCGCCGTCTGTTTGAACAAGGGCCCAAAAAACCCGCGCGGCCGGCCTAACCCTACCCCTCGAAAAGGCCTATGTCAGGTCAATGGTTCTTATCACTCCCCAAATCAATTAAATAATTTCTTAAATAATTTGAAGGGACAGTTAAATCTATTTATTAAATCTATCTATCAAATATTTTAAATGCTAAGTAAAGTTAATCAAGTTATTCAAAATATATTAATTTTTCTGCAGAGCTTATACTAAAGAAAATGGGGTATAGTTACTTTGTAGCTCTTAGCAGTGACTTCGTTAAAGGTTAGAAAATGTATATGTACAAATAAATTTACAACAGTACCTTCCGCTGATGACATAGGCTTTTTTAGCTTTTATATAAAAATATTATATCGATAAATAGACTGATAGGTATGCGATGTGAATTATGTCAAGAATATATGGTGAGAACAAGAACATATTAGTGAAGACCGGCCACGGTCCACAGTTCATCAACTTCCCCTCAATAGCGACAGACCTGAGATCTGGTCCAACACTACGGGAAATAATAATCAGCTGTAATCCTTGTTGACCTAAGAAGTGAATTATGGCCTGGGGGAGGAGTTGCGTAAGACCTACCTAGTAAATTCATTCCTTAACACGCGATAAAAACAGGAGAGTAAATTAAGAGAAATTTCCGATGACTTTGGTATGACAGAACTTTGCTACACTGTTTTCCATTCACTTTCCTCCTGTCAATATCAAACAAAAGATGAAGAGGGGATATATACACGGATACCTGGGAAGCCCCCTCCAGCTTTCCGCGTTAACAGAACAATCAGAAAGGAGGTCCCTTACGAGGATCTTTATGGCTCATCACTGACTCTTTTCCCACTAAGAACCTCAAAATGAGATGTCATTAACAGCCTTGTTTTATGCCTTCCATAATGTAACTGAAGGGAAAGGCACGCTCTCTCTCTCTCTCTCTCTCTCTCTCTCTCTCTCTCTCTCTCTCTCTCTCTCTCTCTCTCTCTCATTTATGTATCAAAAGATTTTTAAAATATCTTATCCTTCAAGTACTTAATCTTAATTTCTTTTTTGAGGATATTATTCCCATTCATTAAAGATACAATACACTTTGAATACCAGAGCTTCATCCAGCACATGTTTTGCATATAATGCTAATGACACATCTGGATAAAGATTTATAACTGAAACATAACATTACACATATAAATGCAGAAGTCATAACGAACATAAGAGCCTGGTCATTCAAAGATGTTCAGGGTCGCGATAAAGACTAATATTGGATTGTACAAGAAAACATCGTTAATATTTTAACTTTAAGTACAATGAACACCATCATTGGGTGTATCATATAGTAAAACGCAAGGATTCAATGACACAGTCTGGTATATATACGGTACTCTCTGACTCGTTCTTTAATCTCTGCACATTTTATTTATGTATTTCGACCTTGAATAAACTTTTACTAAGGTAATGCACTCAGCAAATAAATGATGAAATACAGAAACCTCAAGTTTCTTGCCAAAGGAACTTAAAACTAGCAAAATACGATCATGATAGAGAACAATACTTGTGTTCATAAGTTTCATTAAAAAGCCAGCCGCTCAATATTCTTTTTTAACATAAAATCTGGGAAACTGCTTAAAAATTGTAGGGTAAAAATAGTCAGGGTGCTTACTTCAAAAGCAGGAAATTATCAGACTAAAATGGTCTTCAACATCTTGAGTCGACAAAGAAGAAATTTGGGTAAAACATTTGTTCAAACAGATATAAAAAGAACATTGGGAAACTTAACTTCACGTTTCTAACACATATTTTCATCCAACAGAACATTATCTAACTGACGTCGGCAAAGGCTGGTAAGTAAAGAAAATCAAAGTAAAGGTACAGAAATTTTGTTGGTAGAGATGACAAAAAATGAGCTATGACTGGAAAGGTATACGCGGTCAGGTACTTTCGTTACGTAATGTTCTGTACCAGTAAAGTAGGTAAAATGACATACAACCAAATAGCTTTTAAATGAAAAAAAAAAACTAATCATAATCAATGTCCCAATCCAATATCTTCCTGTAGACGCCACTTATATGTAAAGACGATCAACGTATAGACATTACTCAAAATTAAGTGGAGTAACTGTGAGATAAGAATTAGCCTTTTAGTAATTACGTTACACGGTACTAGGAAGACAAATTTTAGATTTTACAATTTTAATCTTTTGACAGCTACATGATAGGCAGTGACAAACGACAAATAGTTCTAAGTACTGTTTTGGCTACAGCCTGATATACAGTGGAAATATATTCTCTTCTTCATTTTATAATGGATTATATATATATATATATATATATATATTATATATAATAATATACTATATATATATATATATATATATATATATATATATATATAATATACATTATATATATATATAATATATATATACTATATATATATATATATATATATATATATATATATCTATATATATATATATATATATATATATATATATACTATATATATATACTATATATATATATTTATATATATTATATATATATATATATATATTATATATATATATATATATATATATATATATATACTATATAAGTATATATATATATATATATATATATATATATATATATATTATAATATATATATTATATATATGCACCCAGGGCCTCTGTAAAATTCTGCCACTCAGGCCTCTCCTGTGCTGTACCTTCCGTAAAGCTCCACCCATCTCGAGCTTCCCTTTTCACAGTTCTCATCCACGCAGGTCTGGGTCCTTTTATAACCTCTTCACACAAGGAAACTGTCGTCGAGTTCCTTGAATAATCAAACTATTTCCGCACCATTACGCATAGCCCTATTGTTACTCACCTCTCTCTCTCTCTCTCTCTCTCTCTCTCTCTCTCTCTCTCTCTTCTTCTTCTTCTTCTTCTTCTTCTTCTTCCCTAAAGCACTCTTTTTCTAATCATTCATAATTTCCAGCCACACCTCTCACTAGCAAGACCGGACATACAGTTTTGTTACGTACACTACATATCTGCCACACTTCTGTAATTATACTTTTTTTTTTTTTTTGTCTTTTTTTACAGAATCCTTGTAAATGATATGGTTGCATACTGTTTTTTCATTTTAATTCATTTACCATACGACATACATCTTAAATATTTATATCAATGTATTTCCTGGTATGATTTATTAAACGATTTACACTGCTTCTATTCATACTTGTTTAACTTTTGAATTTAGTTATTAATGAACGGCTGTTTTAGATAACATTGGAACTAAAAGAAATTGTTTTTAAAGAGCGAAGAAATCTGATAGTAAGCTGAATAGAAAGTGAAGACTTTTTCTGGTTAGCTACTAAACCAGACCCTACCTACTAAAAGTACATATTTTGTACCTACTAGTAATATATAAACAGCTAAATACGGACAGCTGCTAAACCTATCAGCTTCCTAGCAGAAATGTTATTCTGCACAGGCGATAATTATATGGATGACAAATAATATCATGACCTCTTAAGTTGCCCTTGAGAGAAACACTGGGATGTGTGAACTCTAAACGTATTTCTTAAGTTCGCCAGTTCATAATAGTAAACAAAATGGTACTCTTTTTAGTTCCGAACTCACAATGTAGCATGTAAAAGATACCACATTTCATTTTATTAACAGTTTACTTCTGAAAGGAAACACTCATCACAGTTCATCTGTTTGAGAATTATTAATGAGCTAACGGTCAGTAATTGATTTAAAAATTCTATTTAATAACGAACACCGGTCCAAATTAATCTCGTTTGAAAAGAAGCTAACTGGACATTTTGGCACTCGGATCTATGCTGGAGTTGAAAATCAACGCATTTACCCGGGCGATATATGCCATTCTTTATTTACCCCAATTGTTCAGATTTTTCAAGGTGCACTTTAGTTACCAAGAGCCTCACTCGCGTCATCACAGTTGTCTATTTTCATTCCCTTTAACAATCAACCTGCCACTTTTGTTTGTTTGTGTGGTGTTTTTACGTTGCATGGAACCAGTGGTTATTCAGCAACAGGACCAACGACTTTACGTGACTTCCGAACCACGTCGAGAGTTAACTTCTATCACAGAAATACACATCTCTAACCCCTCAGTGGGATGCACGAGAATCGAACTTGCGGCCACCGAGGTGGCAAGTCAAGACCATACCGATCACGCCACTAAGGCGCTCGACCTGCGTGCCACTTTTAATGGCTCATTCGTTTTAAATAAAACTAAGATTGAGGTTCAGTAAATGTGAAATTGAAGTACTGAGAATAAAGCTGTGTATGGAAAATTTCGTTGCCTTTAAAACGACAGCGCCATCAAAAGTGGCCGGTTTTGATGGCTCTGCCGTTTTAAAAATAACGAAATTTTCCATACACAACTTTTATTTTTAATACTTCAATTTCACACTTACTGAACCTTAATTTATTCGTATTTTTTGAGATCTATTAAGGAAATCTTAGTTTTATAAAACTGGTTTTGGCTCATGCCTGCCAAGTCCTAATGACAGTAATCTAAGCAACGAGACAGTTCGACTGCACTGGAAGTTTTCCCACAGTTAACACTGTCCAAACCGTGATGAACTTTTACTACAACGGAAGAAGGACAGGAAGTCTCCCAAAACCAAAGATAATGTAGAGTTATACACTATAGTATCTCTCCCTAAAACCAACGTCATTTCCGTGAAATAAGGCTTGATATCCTTGTGAATCCTTCAGAATGGAAGAGTTTTCAATGGTACGACATTCTCACTATCCAGTCCAGTCTTTTAATACAAAGCGTTTGAAATGTTAAAATGCTTTAAAACCATACCTACGTTCCTATTTAATATTTGCTTGACATACAAAGATTATTAAAAAATCACAGTTCCTATGAATGTGACCTTAGCTCTGGTATAGAAGAGGGTATCTTCCACCTAATATTGTACCACATATTATCTATGTGCGTCATGATAAAATCACTTTAATAGCGGTATAGTTATCTGTTCCTTGAGATTATGTATTCAATCATTTGTCTAGTTATCTTCGAAATCATTATTGTTAACCAAACTTCCCTGACCGTCTTAAAAGCCGTCAACTTATGAAGCAAAGACCGCCCACTATGACAAGGAAGAGAAATTTCATGAGTAACTGGTATCAAGAATGGTGGCAGCGTCTAGTCCATTCGTTAGGCCCCGTCCACACGAGCGAGCTCTGCTCGGTAAACTGCCTCTTTGTGAGCTAAGCCTGTCGAACGCATTTATGCTGCTGTCCAAACGACGGTGGTTGGGTAGTGAAGGACTGGCAGTGACTGACACAAGATCAAGTTGTGTAGGGCAGCATGGATCGCAGGACACGCAAGAAGAAAATCGCGCTGTCTATTGTTATAGCAATGTGTGCAAAGATAAAGGCAACGAAGCAGAAAAGGATGTGGTGTAAAGAGTGGTTACAAAGAAGAGAAGACATAGGAAGTCACGTGACAATATTGCGGGAACTGATACATGGTTATGAGGCAGATTTCATCAATTATATGAGAATGGACCCTTACACTTTTTATAACATCTTATCGAAAGTGGAACTATATATAATGAAAGAAGATACCAACATGAGGAAAAGTATTTCAGCTAAAGCTCGACTGCATGCAACATTAAATTTTCTGTCAACAGGATGCAGCTACAGATCACTACAATACAGCACAAGGATTTCCAAGCAGAGTTTGAGTGCAATAATTCCAGAAACCTGCAAACAAATCTATGAAGTCCTGAGGAAAGACTACCTTAGGCTGAGACTTACCAATACGTAAAGCATCAAATTCACACCAATCGTATATCTGATAACAGTGGCGGATCTAGAAAACTCTCATAGAGGTTGGGATGTACTTATGATTATCATTTATATATGTAACGTGCACACATACAGTACACATATAACAATAATTATATGTATGCACACACACACATGATGTACATCATATGCACATATATATTATATGTACTAAGAGAGAGAGAGAGAGAGAGAGAGAGAGAGAGAGAGAGAGAGAGAGAGAGAGAGAGAAATGTGAATGAATTATAATTGTTACACTGATTCCAACAGCTATAGCTTACAAAAAATTAATCGGTGAAGTTGCTTTTGCAAATGCAAGTATTAAAAAGCAGCAGTATTAGTATCAGTAGAAAAAGTGGTAGAACCAGTATGAGTGGTAGTAGTAGTAATAGTAATAGTAATAGTAATAGTCATCGTCATCGTCATCATCAATAATAATGATAATAATAATTTTTAATTATAATAATAATAATAATAATAATAATAATAATAATACTAAATAGATAGATAAGTATATATATTACACAATTTATATATATATATATATATATATATATATATATATATATATATATACGTGTGTATGTGTGCGTGTATATGTATGTATGTGTCTGCTCTGCGTATATATATATATATATATATATATATATATATATATATATATATATATATATATATATATGCAAAAGCAGATGTATATATTCGTAAGTGACGGCATGTTTTTAGTGTGACAGCTTTATCCCTTTATTAGAAGACGAATTTCCGTCAGGGAAGACCCTTGCCAGGCAAAGCCTTGCTACTTCGCTAAACATTAGGGAAGCCCTGTGCGAAGCTTTGCTTGCGATTTCTCCATTTCTGACGTCACACCGAGCAAAGTTTACCGAGCAATGCTCGCTTGTGTGGATGGGGCCTTAATGTTTAAATAAATTTGCTTGCAAAAAATTTGGGTAGAATTTTGGAAATATGGTTAAAATTCATCACTGAACCATAATGGACAAAGAAAGTGATGTTGCCAATTTTTCTATTATGGTTTAAGTGGTGTGCCTACATAAAATTGAAACCGCATATCATAGATATAAGTTTCTTTGTTTTTTCCACTTTCTATTGACTACATGGAGCCCAAGGGCCTATTAGCAGTAAAACTATTGTAAAAAGGCAGATTTCTATTAGGGTAAATATATATTTTGATGTGGTGTTAGTAACTTTCAAGAATATGCCTGATGTTATTTTTTGTCGCGATGAGGAACAATAATTACGAAAGTAAGTGAAGTAGTAACATCAGTGTTGGTGTTTGCATTGTTTAGGTATGGTGGTGGTGATAAGTTTTGGAAAGAGGGGTACTCTTTGCAATAGGTAATATGAGCCCTTTCTGTGCAGCATATTGCTTCAACAGTTTTTTAGCATGCTTCAAATGCATCTTGGTGTAAAAAGTGTCGAGATATGGTGCTCGCATCGCAACACATGGGGCCAGCATCCCAAAGGATGCTGTGTGGAAAGGGTTTTAAATTAGGGAAAAGGTGGTGGTAGGGTGTAGCATTAGTTGACTTCTTTATTCTTCAAGTGCAAATGGCAGCAACTAGATCTGATGAACCACCAAAGAAAAAGAAAATTATAGACTTTAATCTTTGCCAAAAGTGCCGAGGAAAGAATAATTTAGTGACACAGCCTGCCCTTTATGCATATGAGACATTTTTGACATGTGTGAGAGACATATCTGACTATGGCAACTCTTCAGTATGAAATATTTAATCAGCAGCTGTACAGCCTGACCCCACAAGACCTGGCACAGATCTTATTATGCTGAAGCGACCCATAAACAACATACGGAACGAGACAAGGCCAGCTGGAAGAAGGCCCTTGATGGCAAGGACTCCAGCATATTATCTGCTAGAGCAGCAGGTCGTTCTGTTTCCAGCACAGGTGGTTGACAGCATCCATCAACAGTATCTTCTGGAAGAGTCATCCGATCTTCAAGCGAGACTGCTGTTTATATTGACAAGGTGTCGAGTATGATTCGAAGAGCAAGAAGGAAGAACTTCATGAATGTCAAACTCCCAACACTGGGAAATCAATAGAGGCTGATATAATTGCACAGGGAGACTTTCTGTCAAGAGACATCAAGTACCACAAGAGCTGTCACATGAGTAACTGGCGCTGCTACGTACAAGGTTCGAAGAGACTCAGTGAGAAATAGAACCTTGATGAACTCAACACAGTGGAGTTCATTTCAGCAGAAATTGAATATCATGCTGAAGTAGAAGAGGTTAATTGATGGGGAATTTCTTACTACAAAAGAAGTTATAGCTTTATACTCGAGAACGGAGAAGAGCAAACTGAAAGAAGTAAGATCCTTCAAAGTTGAGGATTAAACCCAGATAAAGGACAAATTCATGTTCCTTGCTTGCAACACAACAAAAGACTCTCTCACAATTTATCTAGCCCAGAAACTGATTAATCACTCGCAAGAGTTTGATGGTCAACCATGAGATTCTAGTAACTACCAAGGTGAGCACTCAAGAGGAAACAGATACAATCATGATATTGCATGTCCTAGACATTGCAGCTTCTATTGGCACTGTCTATATCTACACATAGGACACTGGTGTTCTCTTGGCCCTCCATAGGCTTCCACAACTTGGAAGAAATTTTGTTATGGTCATGGGAATTGCAGAATGCCGTCGAAAAATTGATTTGCAACCTATCTATGATGCTCTTGGACACAGGAAGGCAGCTGCCCAGATCGATTGGCATTCTCTGACAGGGTGTGACACTACAATACACATCGGAGGATAAGGAAAAGAAACATGCTTCAATGCTTTTGACCTCCAGTTTTCAAGTAATTTCTGCCATGCGTGACATAGGTGTTGGAGACGAACGAACAACAGAAGTGGTTGAAAGTTGCGAGGAATTTCTGTGCTCTCTTTTCTGTCCAAAGAAAGCCAAAAACCTTATGTGGCATTTCTTTAAGCATCTCAAGCCTGAACAGGAGCATGGATGCAACACATTCGGCAAGATCATTTTCAAGCAAATATTTAGTCCCAGGACATGATAGAAGAGCCAGTATTTCTCAATCCACTGAGTCTAGGATGTAAAGAAGAAGCTGGAAAACTGTTGCCACTACTTTCAAGAGAGGCACCTGCACCAGAATACATGCTACAACTTGTTAGGTGCGGTTGTGGAGCGAACAGAAAGTCAATGGTAAAAAATACTGCAAGATGCTCCTGCAAAAAACACAAGGTGATATGCACAGAACTTTGTCGCTGTGCAGGCGGAGAAGACATTTGTGCCAAAATTTTCTGAACATTCTACCAAAAAGATTTGTATATTTACACTGACCGATAGACTAGTCTCAAGGGTGACTTCTAATAACAGCCAACCAAGAAACTGAATATTGCTGTTATAAATTCAACAAAACATACCAGCTCCTTTCCTCACTACTAAGATAAGAAATCAACTGTAAACAAAGCACAGTAATAAGTAATTCGCAAACAGTAACAACACAAGGCCGTTAACTCGCCAAATATAAACCATACAAAAACCCAGAAGAGTTGTCAAAGAGGTCACAGTTGGAAATCAAATAGTTTAACTTTCTAAAATCGAGCCATCAAACGTTATGATCTCTGAGAACTGTAAGTATAATCTAAAACCACACCATAATTTTGCTATTCTTTTAAGAGATGGGTGTCAACTGAGATTCCATTTACATGATTTGTACGGAAAGAAATTTTGTAGTCAGACACTGGTTCTTAAGTTCCTCGTTACGCTGATCTAACCTTAATTATTGTCTCTTCTATTGCAATACTTAGCAAAAAAACGGACATATCCTTAACCCTAATTCTCTTATAAGGATATAATTCCAATACCTACATTTACATACTGCTTTCTCCTTCAAGAAATGTACAACCAAATAACAGCGTCATTTAAAGACGTTCATTTCCACAGCAGTGACGCGGTGTCCCTTCCGCCCGAGATCTTCCAGCCTGAAGCATAATCCAGCGTCGTCAACAAAGAAACAAATGCATAAAGTAGTTCTGTAAGTTTTAAAGCTATGTAAACTAATTGCTGTCTAACCCTTTCCTCTCTTGAACATCCTCTCTAAAAAGAGAATTAATGCGTTGGCCTAAAGAATGGGCGCTATGTAAATGAATCCTTTGAAATTTATTCCACACATTGTATGGCTTGTTTGCTCTAAGTTTATTCCAGTATGGTAAATCATCATCAGAAGGTTTACGAAAGCAGTAACTGTCGAAAAATGTTTGAATATTTGGCAAGTACCCATTCACAAACTAACATAAACCCTGATAATGAGAAAATCATTCATATATATTTAAAAATCATATGGACTCGCGATACGATCGTAAAAATGTAGAACTGGCTAAATGGTTTCCGTAAACAGGAAGAAGAATATCGGAAACGACTTTACTAAAATACATTCTAGTTTTGAAGTTCATCTGCCTTCTCATTAAAGAAATCTCACAAAACTAGATACTGTACACATACTACCTTGGCCATAGCATTAACTACACGAGAGCTCTGTTATTACCATTCTAAAGGAACTATTTACATTCCCTCAACAGAATGCAATTCTAGACCAACAGGCAAGAGAGATTAGTTATATTCATTCAATCGAGTAATGCGGAATAATATATTTCTGTGTATGTCAAAACATATCCTCTTTTATATTTGAAAATATGAATAAAATAGTGGTTACTTGGAAATCTATCACAAACATCTGAGGATTAAAAATCCTAGACTTGGCCATTCCCTAATAGCAAATTTTTACTTTAAAAGAAACAATTGTGGGTTTGGTGGTTAAGAATAGAGAGAGAGAGAGGAGAGAGAGAGAGAGAGAAGAGAGAGAGAGAGAGAGAGAGAGAGAGAGAGAGAGAGAGAGAGAGAGAGAGAATCATCAATGTATACTGCTATCATTTTTCTTAGAGGTTTAAGGGTAGGAAAATTCATCGAAAAAATTCTTTTCGAAGTTTACACCATCAATTGCAGATTCTGTAGCCGCAAAATATGCAAAACAGGTCTCCCCTCTCATTTGCATACGCTCATCATGCAAAGATACCAAGGATCTCGGCGAACATTTCTCATTACAAACTGCAGCAACGATAAAAATTTCTGAGAAGGATAGTAAAGTTTTCGCTATTATTTTTTTAGTTTTTTGAGCTTGATAATTTAATAGTTCGAAAAAAATTCATACAAAGAAATTACTTAAGGCCCACGAGCATTCATGCTCCATCGATACCAAGATACCGAGAGATAATTTTTCTTTTAAATAATAGTTGTTTCCAGTCTCTCTCTCTCGTCCTCTCTCCTCCACTCTCTCTCTCGCTCTCTCTCCTCTATTATATATATATCTATAATATATCTATATAATATATATAATATCCTCCTCTCTCTCTATAATATATATAGAGTATATATAATATATTATATATATATGATATATTTAATTTGTGCATCGCTTTCATTCAATGACAAGACAAGTGTTTACATATATATATATGTGGAATATATGTGTTATTCCATATATAAAAAACTAAAACTATGATTAAATTAAACCAATGACCCAAGGGGTCAAATGTGAGCTTGCAGGAGTGTGATAGGCAGAGATAAAGTAAAATTGACTAAGCCTTGTCGTGTTGTATCAGCGTCCTAATTAGTAGGCACCTGTAGTCATCAAATCTATTGTTGTGTGAATCGTTGACAAGCTTTCGCTTGAGAAACCATGTTGACCTATAACCCAAAACCGTCCTACGTGACTTTTGTCTGATATGTTCATCTGTGTGTATGTTCGTATGGTGAGCTAGTGTTTGCTCACCTATGATCTTGTAAACCAAATTGTATGTCAGACTTCCTTTAGCTCTCTTCATTGGAAGACCTATCAAATCTTCTCTTCACGATGTAAGATAGAAGAATACATCTTATTTTTGTACTCTGTGTTTCAAACGACTAAACCCTTACATCAGATGAAGTGACTGAATGAAACCTAGAAATTATCATCACAGTCCATGATACCCCAACGAGGATGGGACTTGCACCAACCGACCTTTGCGTATAATATCGCAGGTCCTTATAACCTTGTTAGACGAAGGCCCAGCCCCAACATTGGTGGCAGCGAATAACCAATAGAAGAGAGAAGATGATCCCATACCATCCGAAGAATTACGAATCTCAGAAACATGTAACATATCAGAAGTCAACTTAGCGAAGCAGGAGAATCTGCAAGCAACTTAGTGTCTCCGACGGCAACGCAAGCATCCTCCTAACCGTAAGAGATGTCTTTCATTAAGAATCATTCAAGAGGTTGTATCATCGTTAATTGAGCGTCTTCAACCTTGCATATCTTCGAGAAACAAACAGGGACGTGTCTTCCGCATCGGATCTTCATCAACCCAGCAATGGGAAACGAATCATTCAACAAACAAACAATGCACGATTTCAACGCAAGCTGAGAAAATGGGTCACCCGCCGAGCAGTGACAGGAGAGCCAAGGCCGTGTCGTCAGCACAACCTTCCACTAAATATCAAGCGAAGTACAACTTTTTTATTAATTTGGTGTGTGTAACTTGGGGTGCCCTTGCAGGTAGAATTCGTTGTCCCTGTGGGTGAGTTACGAGACATTCTTAATCTTACTTTCTTACAGAAATTATCTACATCATTGGGACTTCCCTACTGCGAGTTTTTTATCTTTGAGTTTCTGTCAACTTTGCTTTCCAGAAGTTCTCCTGAAATATTTTAATCATATTTTCTGTGTTAATCTTATCATTTTGGGGGACACTATTAATTCTGTACGTAACAAATCATATTAAATACTGAATATGCGTTTACGCAGTGGACGTTTGTATTTATACAGATACAATGATACGGTCGCTAGGAACCATAGTGATAAGAAAACAAACAAAAATAAGTGAAACACCCGTATACTGAATAAATTAGAGGTAGCATTATTTCGGGTCAGGACAATAATTGCTCCTTTGCAAGGTTTGTTGTTTTCGAACTTCCCTATTGAGAAGTCCGAAGTACGGCTCTCAATAATTGGCAATAATGAGTTAAGTGTCGTAGGTGTAACTCAGATTCAGTACAGGGCGGGTAAGCGCACGCTTACAGATACCATTATACTTGTAAAAAACATTCAGTTGTAATTGTAGGATATCCATCTATGGGCATACAAAAACATTATTTTACCTCCTGCCAAACAAGGAATGTTTATCAAAGGAAAATTCTATAAATCTTCTAACACATTAAAATCCATTTTGGACAAAAAAAAGAGACCGTTAATCAAACAATAACTAATATAGAGGAACCAATAACTTGTCTCACTTTGCTGGGGTCTGAAATTTTAATCATTCCTGACACTCTGAAATATAACTGATTTCCGCGAAACAAGCACTATACACTGGTGACTCACAGCAACAAGTTGATATTGAAGTCTGTAACTATTTGAATACCAATCTGGTAATCCACAAAAATCTATATATCGTGAATATGGAAGTTATAAATATCGCATTTTTACTGTTGCTAAAATTAATCACGCTCAACCTGTTGTCAACGAATCCCTCTTACAATCTATCCAAAGTAAAATCAATAAAGTCATTCAAGAAGAGGAGATTCTGCAGAATTTTTTTTTTTTATCTTTTATCTGAATATCATGATGTTTTCTCCACTAGTGAGTGACCTCTGGGGAAAACGGATGTCATTGAACACCAAATACGGTTAAAAGACAAACATAAAGCTATATACGTACCTTTGTATAGACTCCCAATGAAATTTCAAAATGAGATAAATGACGAAGTTGAAAAAATGTTAGTAATAGGAGTCATTAGGAAATCAAATAGCCCGTATAATTTTTCCCTTAATCATCGTACCTAAAAAGATCGGACTTAGCGTATCTACGTAGATTTCCATCGCTTAAATGAGGAAACAATTCCCGATCGTTTTCCAGAAAAAAAAATTCTTTTCACCAGCTTGGACTTACTTAAAGGCTTTCACCATATACCATTAGCTAAGTGAGTGTACCTCATACACCGCCTTCAGCACACTCAGGGGACATTATCAATTTTTACGTATGCCTTTCGGTTTACGTTGCGCCCAATTACATTCACCAGAATGGTTAATATAGTGTTTGGAGACTTGTTAGGGGATACCCTTCATGCCTATATGGTTGGTCTTGTAATCTTTTCTAATACCTTAGAAGTATATTTGCATAAACTAGGGCTAGTGCTACAGAGACAAAGCCAACACAATCTCAGAGTAAACGATATCTAAATGTGAGTTTTTTAAACCCGAACATGTCTATTTAGGTTTTACGTGTCTAGTCAAGGTCTTAAGGTGGTCCATGGTAAGGTGTCGGCTATCTGTAACTTCCGGTACCTATTAACGTAAAGGGGATACAGCATTTTTGGGCAGTAATGGGTATTACTATCAAGTTTATATGTAACTATTCAATCATAACAGCTCCTTTAACAGATCGTACGAAGAAAGACGTAGATTTATTATGGTCTGAAAAGCATCAACAGGCGTTTGATATCTTTAAAGTGCAATTATGCAGTTCACCTATCTTAAATTTCCCTGATCTTAATAAGAAATTTTTTTTAATGTAACAGACGCCTCAGACCAAGGGGTAGGAGGGGTACTACTTCAGTAATATGATAAACAGTTCTTCAGTAATATGATAAACAGGAAGGGCTAGGTATCGTTAACTCACTAGTACATTTTAAGTTCACAATCTACGGCTATCCTGTTAAGGTCCTTACTGACCATAAGCCCCCTTACTGAGTTTTTTCAAAGACTTTAATCACAGTCCCAAAGAAACTCGGTGGCATATGATCATTCAGGTCTTTGGAGCCAAGATAGGATACCTGCCTGGGAAAGCAAATATCATAGCTGACGCATTATCCCGCAATCCCGCACCATACTGTAAGGAACCATTGGTTGGACTAAAAGATACAGAAACATCCGTGCCTATTGTTAAAACTGTACCTGAACAAGAAAATTCATTAACCCAAGAGATCGTGAATCTTAAAGACCTGGGTTGGAGCGCTGAACTGTTACAAACTGAACAAAGCAAGGGTCAGCAGTTAAGTAAAATAATAAATGCTTTGAACGGAAATCCTAAAGCAAAGTATATTTAAAGTATGTGCAGTAGAATTATGTAATCAAAGGTAATATTCTATGTAGGTCCGTGACGAGGAAAACCCGAAGAACACAACAGGTGACTAACGACCTGGTAGTAGTACAAATCTCTCTTATACCAATCGTCCTAAACTGGTTGCATTCCAATCCATTACATGGTCATCCAGGGTCCTCTATTATGTCACAGAAAGCCAAATCATTATTTTACAGGTATACAATGCTTACAGATATAAAAAAAAAGCACATAACTTATTGTCACAATTGTCATGAAAACAAAGGGCACACTAAGACACCTGTCAGTTTAGGGGCCTATCCCGTGCCCAACCAACCCTTTGAAAGAGTACACTTAGATTTATTAACAGGGTTTTACGAGTATGACAGAGGAAATAAACACCTCTTAGTGTTAATAGTTGCCTTGACACGTTATACAGAATTAATAGCCCTAAAAAACAAAAACCGCAATTGAGTGCGCTAGGAAAATTTACGAGAGCTACATCAGTAAACACGGAATTCCACACATGATAATCTCTGACTCGGGTGGTGTAATCAATTATCATTTCCTTAACTCGTTGTGTGAATTCCTTTGCATTAAGAAAATAAATACCATGTTTTATCACCCAGAGTCAATCGGTTTGGTAGAACGAGTAAATGGGAAAATGTTAATGTCCTACGAGTTACACTTGGGGGTATAGCGGTTCTCGCGGTTTTAAGTACTCTTAATCATTCATATCATGTATCTATAAAAGTGATACCGCAAATAGCCTTATACGGTACGCCCGCTAGAACACTTTTCCACATATTCAAGCCAACCACTAATTTATCAAATATAAAGCATATTATGGGTACATGTGTAAGGCGATATAATTTACTTCGTAAGAAGTTGGAAGAGTTACAAATTATAATGAAAAGGAATCACGATAAAATCGCTAAACAAAACATAACCATATGCAGTAGGTGTTCATAAAATATCTATATATATATACGTAAAGGTTTGAACTATAACTTAACGCCTAAGTTTAGTAGCCCATTCAGTAATCTAGGGATATTAACGACAAATAGGCTGGAAGTGAAAATGTATACCTATATGAATAACTCTATATGAATCTTACAGGGTAAATAATACATATATAATTTGTATGGAAAATTTTTTCATTAGTTTTGAATAAGAAATATCTAATTTAACATAAGTAATTACATATATTTTACTATTTTGCAGGTTTCCAACATGAAACTTATATTGTTCAAGTTTGGTACTGTTTTTTCAGACATTCTTCTCGTGTGGGTGGAGTGTTAAAACAAAAAATATCCAATTTATACATGGCTCTACCATTGAAAGTACTAAGGAAGTATTTATTACAGCGAGTAACGTAACTATTAAAGTTGGCTTGTGCGCAGTTTCTTGCCAGGAGGTGCTGAATCATTGTATCAAGTGCATATGCATCATTTTCCTTTTAACCCCGATAATCTACTTGCACAGGCTTTGCCTGTAGCTGTGTTGTTGTCTTGTGTTTGCACAACAAGCCAGCTGGAGTGGAATGCTTAGCTCGTGAACTTCATATGTTGTTCATAGGTCACGGGTAACATACACAGCCGTAACCCATTCTTATCCGCGGTGATCAATGCAAGATTAGTTAAAGAATTGCAAATCGTTTTAAAATTAATGAACAAAAAAAGCGAACAGAATTTCTATAACATCAAAATGAATTCATTTTCTCTGAAATTCACAGACAATTAGAGTCAATAAATCAGCTTATGACATTGGTAAACGGGCATTTTAGTAATATAAATCAGATCATGGATATGCAATATTTACTTGTAACATTAGCATATTACAATTCAAAATTAGATTATATTCATGGGAAAATGTCACATTTTCTTGAAAAAACCCAAAGATTATATAAGAATTAGTTACAGAGTGAGTTCTTTCCTTGCATCTCTTGCCTATTAAAGTTTTAACATTAACCTTAGAGAATGAGCGTGAGAAACTTGGATATGAACTTTTGTTAAGGGCACAGGATCGAATTTTATCACAGCTTAATTTCAGTAGGCATAGAGAATTACAGAATCATGATTATTATTCCCTTCGATTCTTATGTTGCCTGACAATCTTACAAATAGCTCCATTTCCCACTTATATGTCTAGTAGCTTACTACCAGTAATATTGAATTTTTTTTTCTGGATTCGTATTAATATCCGTTAATATGGATATTTTTACGGTCGTCAGAGACCTAGATAGGTTCACTCATTGTTCTAATGCCATGGGTAAAAAAGTGTGTACAGCTGACTTTTGAATTCCACCATATCAGTGAATTCATGTGGGTTAGGTCTAGTCCTTAACGGCTCTCTCCCTATTTTGAATTTACTTTACCTTTTGACAAGTATATGTTCGCTTACAGGCTGATTAACGGAACCTGGTTACACCTCGCAGTCTGAGAGTTTCACGTCACATGCCCGGACGGATCGTATGCAACTTCAAACTGTTCGTCGCCGCGGACGGCTGCAGTGGAGTAACGACCACCTACAATGTGAAGGGAATAAGCACCATCATAAGTGAACAGGCTTATTTCGTGGATTTCCTGGACCATGACCAGTATCCCAGCGTTAATTTCGTTTTAATGCCGCGGGGGGTATTCAGCTCTATGTTTGCTGGCGCAGACCTTGTGCTGGGGATGATTTTATTCATCGCGGATGTATTTGTATGGCATAGGATGCAGAGAACAAGTATGGAGGCTAAACAGAACGTCGGACCTTGCCCAGACGATTTTCCATTGTTTTTAGAACCATTTGGAATTGGCCATATCATTTGGCTCTAGGTGGTTGTCTGGAACTGTGTAATGGGCGAAAAGTTGTTTGAAACGCTAATTAAATGTATAGTAGGTATCTCCTTGGCTATGTATTCCATATATAAAGTATCAAAATCTGTAACAGTATCATGTATAAGGTATCAGTAAATAACAGAATCCATATCAGTATCACAATCATTATATATCTATCAGCATGCTTATTTGGAGAATATAGACGTTAATCAATTAATCAATATATATCTGTGCATGTACGCACTAGGAATCTATTTAAAGTGTACCAAGATTTATGTTAATCATTTGTATTAAGTGCACATATATTGATCATATTTATTTGAATCAATATATATATATATATATATATATATATATATATATATATATATATATATATACATGTATAAATAAATCAGGTAGCCTATAATCAATCTGTTACCTTGTATCAGACTACTAATTGCAGTTAATATATGATTTTTATCATGTAAATCATTATGTTATGCAATTATCAGAAGTACATTAGTATTTTCTGTAGTATATGTATCCTCATGAGTAGAAGTATAAAACCGTATCATTATTTATCATGTGATCATTATTATTTACTATTATTATCATGGGCTTATATGTTATACCTTATACGTGAATCTGTATTGTGCACACCATGAATTTTTTTTTACTTATAAGTATTTTCTATATATCTGATTTTTTACATATAACCAATTGAATATCATTCCTCAACCACTTGCTGGTAATTATGAGTTAACTATATATTCACATTAATTTCTGTATCACACTCCTATGGGTCAAATGCAAGTCAACCTTTATGTCTTGGGTAACGTTCAGTGTTTGGTTTTGTAGCCAACCAAGCAATTATGTAAGTGTTTACATATATATAATATATATATATATATATATATATATATGTGTGTGTGTGTGTGTGTGTGTGTGTGTGTGTGACATATATGTGTTATTCCATATATAAAAACTAAAACTATGATTAAATTTAACCAATGACCCAAGGGGTCAAATGTGAGCTTGCAGGAGTGTGATAGGCAGATATAAAGTAAAGTTGACTAAGCCTTGACGTGTTGTATCAGCGTCCTAATTAGTAGGCACCTGTGGTCATCAAATCTATTGTTGTGTGAATCGTTGACAAGCTTTCGCTTGAGAAACCATGTTGACCTATAACCCAAAACCGTCCTACATGACTTTTGTCTGATATGTTCATCTGTGTGTATGTTCGTATGTCTGATATGTTCATCTGTGTGTATGTTCGTATGCTGAGCTAGTGTTTGCTCACCTATGATCTTGTAAACCAAATTGTATGTCAGACTTCCTTTAGCTCTCTTCATTGGAAGACCTATCAAATCTTCTCTTCACGATGTAAGATAAAAGAATACATCTTATTTTTGTACTCTGTTTCAAACGACTAAACCCTTACATCAGAAGAAGTGACTGAATGAAACTTAGAAATTATCATCGCAGTCCATGATACCCCAACGAGGATGGGACTTGCACCAACCGACCTTTGCGTATAATATCGCAGGTCCTTATAACCAGCGGGGCCCACAACATATTTACCTCCAACAAAACAGCGACTTTTGCTGTTAGGTTATCAAAAGTTAATTTCTGGATGACAATTGGAGAAAGGAGAAATGATGTATAACATCTGCCAAGTCTACCAGACGTTTAAAATAAAGTTTAAGATATGACTGAGATACAACGATTGTTCAAGTAGCATAAAAATGTAAAACATATCGTCCTTTTGGAAGTCTGACTGCACATTGTTTTAATGAAGAAGGGTTGTCAGAACCCTTCATTTGCGAAACAGCAGCATATCTACTCGGCAAGTTTGAATAAAATGACATATGAAAAAAGGACAAGAAGTATTATTTAAAGCATTCCAAAACATTGACAAGGAAAAATTAAACCATCGTGAAATATAAATGAAAGTTTAATCTCATTAATCACAAAAAATAAAAAAAATTCCAGAATCATGTTTATATCATATTAATAATCTATTTAATACTTATCTATCCACATCAGGGAATCAAACAGAAAAAAGTAGGAGCGTAAAAGTGGAAACTGGAACTCCGTTCAGAAACTTTCAAGTTTCTACTCTTAATTCACATAGACTACACCGATAGACTACTCGGTTTACAAGGCTCTTTTGTTATATATTAATTAAATGTTATATTAATCTAAAGTTCTAAACTCAGGACTCATGACTATCTTCGTGGTTATATTGTGCGGAATATGAGAACTGACAACAATGATTGAAATCTTAAACACCGAAACTCAACACAAACATTACAAATGGAGGAGGAAATGAAATATTTCCATAAGTAACGGATTTGGAATTCTCTAAAATACCATTCTTTTCCTTTCTCTCAAATACAACCGAGGAAGGTTTTGAGTCATTTTCAATACCATGCTAAACTAACCGCACGATATTTCCTCTCTCTCTCTCTCTCTCTCTCTCTCTCTCTCTCTCTCTCTCTCTCTCTCTAGCAGTAAAACAAACCAACGAGGTTTTGGCAAACAGAAACACGCAAAATGAAATGAGCATCCAACAGAACAGTACAAGACGGAATTCTTGAAAGGAACCACGATGCCATAAACTTATAATTAATGGGAGTTATATCAATGAGATTCCATTTACTTTACTGAATGTACTGAAGGAGAACAGTCATATATAATTTCATTATACATTATTCATTCTCCCTCTTATTCTGTATAAGTTCACATCAAACAAGTGAATATATAATTGAAAGAAAAAGCTGTCTAATTACATATTTATTCATTTTTGAGTAACTGACGTGGAGAGCGCGGCCATCAATTATAAAACTGATGAATTCTAGATACTTTTTATTTTTTGGTCGAGCAAATGATGCTTCCACCATATACCAAACATGCGGCATTTGTTAATAATGAAAAAACAAGAGTTCCCGCCCAATCAGTATCTTCCTCTCAGACAAGTGTTTCACAAGATTTTAAGATCACAAAGACAGCTGAACATACATCGCTAAACGAATCATTTCCAAGGAACCTGTAATGCGTCTTTTAGCGACACAAAACAGTTCGATGGAAGGACATTAATAATCGTGTCATTACAGGTGTCGTAACTATGCGAATGAATTATTGTAGACTTGAAAATATTCCACAAAAAGGTTAAATACATATGGCCAGTAACAATACAAAGTCCCCCCACTCCCCCTAAGAGAAAGCAGTCTCGATTCCGTTGCAAGTTTACAATATAAAGAGGTAATCTTCAATTACCTCGGTTTGTACAAATATTTTGGTATATTGATTTATATCTTTTAGCAATTTTATTAACATACCACTTGAAGAAGAGTGAGGACATCATTGTTCTGCCTACCAATGTGCTCAAATAATTTAAAACTATGAACTCTGAGCGTTAGTTTCTGTACATCTCAAAATTAGCCTCCTAAAGATAATAATTCTATAATTTTCAATCTGCAAAAACGCACGACAAAGATTGTTTGTGTGTGACTGCATTACGACAGCAAATTTCATTCAACTATACAAACTAATACAAAAGTGAAATGTATTCCGGCTCATAATAATTAATTAATTGATTGAAAAAACCACTGTTTATCCACTGTACACTACTCAGAACGAATGATCATTTAAAGGGTAACGTGTCCATGCCTGCATGTCAGAAGCCTACTGAGCTGCTTGTACAGAAAAGAAACAACCTCAACAATGGTCGAGTTTCCAAAATATGATCTCTGAATTAAAATGCAGAAGAATTCCTCGACTGTAATTTGATCTAATGCATTCCTTACTTTATGACAACATATCAGTAGGTAAGCAAGGCGGCCCCTATTTTCATTTGATAAATCCAGTGAAAGTTTTCAAATAGTTCTGTTCACTTCAACAATTATATTCCATCATCAATAAGGTGGTTGTTTACATTTAAATAAGAATTTCCATGAATGCAAAACTCGGATAATATGGAGCAGAAACGTGGCCGGTAAAGAGAGTGCAAGAGGAGAAATTGGAAGATGCGGTGGGGATGAAAATGCTCAGGTGGATGTGTGGAGTCACCAAAGTGGACAGGATTAACAATGAAACAATAAGAGGAACTACCTAAGTCGTAGAACCATCAAAGAAGGCCCAGGAAAGAAGTATGACCATGTGATGAGAAGGGCGAGACATGTAGAAAGGAGAGTGATGCAGATGAAGGTACCTGGTGGGAGAGCGAGAGAAAGACCAAAGCGAAGATGGATGGATGTAGTTCGATAAGATCTGAGAGACAAACAATTGTCAGCGAACGATGTGTTTGACGGAGCCAGGTGGGGAAAGCTGTCAGAAACATCGACCACACACACAAGTGGGAAAAGATGCAGAGAAAGAAGAAAGCAACTCAGATATTATTAAATTACTTTAGCAATTTGTTTAAAAACCAATAAAAAGAATAACTGATTCACTTTATACAAAAATACTTAAACCATTCAACAAAACAACACTTGTGAGTTGCTGCAAATTCCGTGTGTAATTTGACATTCCGTTTCATATTGTGATGCTGTAAAGAACCACTTTCTAGTTTTCAGTGTTTTCCCTGTGAATGGACGCGCCTTTCTACCGTCTTTTAAATACTTATTGCCGATGTAACTTGAAAAATGATTGGAAAAATTTTACTTCAAGAGGAACAGTCTATCTGATACGATCAAGCAATGTCAATGCAAAGGCTTTTAAAGCTTATGTAACTTGAAAAATCTTAGAGAAATTTTACTTCAAAAGGAACAGTCCATTCGACGCGACAAAAAATGCACAACACGAAGGCATCCAAAGTTTATGAATTTTCCTTTTCTTTTATTCCCATCCAAATAGATACAAGACAACGTAATACATTGCTGGAACCACTAGTTTCATAGAGTTGGGTATTTTAAGGTTGAGACTGATTTGGAGGCAGGTAACCATTTCTGATTTTGTACCTCTGTCCTAGGAAACAAGAATCTCTACAGAATATTTAGCCTGATATCAATAACCGATTATCAGATATTATTGAAAGAATAACCGTATGTAATATCGGTTGATCAAATAAATTAAAAGATCATTCGTGGCACAAAAATTTTGTTTATTATTATTATATTTGATATATTAACATATTGCTATCGGAAATCTCTACAGGGAAATGCTGCCAATCGTAGCGATTTATTTTGGCACAACGATTCTGCATGATAGACAAATTACGCCCTAGATAGATTTTAAAAAATATAATTCAAACTGAAAACTAACTCAAGTTTAAATCTTCTTATATATGAATGAATTCCATGAAAACTTTCTATCAGCTCTATAAAGACCATCAATGAGGGCGAAGAAAAGTTATTCGCCATGAAGTCGGCCTCCACAGAGCAATTAAATCCTAATGTATTCAAACAGTAAAGAGATTTTTCGTTTAACTGAGTCACAAAATATCAAGCAGGTAATCAGTTACAAGAAAGTAACAAGATAAAAAATCAACAGAAGTCTCCCTTATCAAAAATGTAATTTCGATTAGTGAATGCATTACTAAACCGATATTTCCCTCATGAAATTGTTAGAATATAATTTAAAGATCCAAGAGAAGCCTGTATAAAAGGATTTGGAAGAGATAAATATAATTTTTCTACAAGTAGCAATGCTGCAATCTCTGCTAACTGAGCCATAATATTAGATGGAAAACTTTACTTTGAGCTGGTTTGCAGCCATATAACCATATAAAATATCAGACTGTGCCTTGGACTCTGTAATATTATCTTCCATACCTTTGGCAGGGAGTTTTGATGAAGGGTAAGTTCAGGTACACTCTCAATTTTCCTTTGTTTTTGCAAAAGTTGCATTGGACAGGCTACTCAGAGAGCATGGTAGAATCAACACTATCACTTCTTGCAACTTGATACATACTTAACTTCAGATCTATTATTATTAAAATTCGGCCAACTGATGTGGTGGTCTTGGGGGGCTTGTTTTGCCACCCAAGATGTAATGCATTCACTCTGTGGAACTATCTTTTTTGAATATTTATCAGTTTAAGGGACGCCACATTTCTTAATGATAGACCTTCTGCAAGCTGATTGGCTCCATAGATGACATGAAAGCTAAGTTTTTTGCAGCCACGATATATTGTTACTAAATATATGATTGTTATTAGACTAACAGTTATTGTTGTCGTTGATCTTGCCTGCCACTTTAAACTTTCTTTTTAAATGCTTAATATTCATGAAATTAATACTCTTGCATTATCAAACTAAGCCTCTTCTTGAAAATATAGAGTGCTTTACCCAAATACACGTTCTTTACCCAAATATTCATGGCATACAGCAACCTTTCTTGCTACTTTAAGTATAACGTGACTGGGTTTAGTTCCTCGTAACTTAGCTTGACAATTGCTTTTGCTTAGTGCACAGTACTGCACATGCCTTAGGTACGGTTGCATACTGTGAAGTTCGGATTCGGTTAATCTTCACCGTGATTTTATTACAATAATTTATAATTTCCTATTGTTGTTATGTATCTGAAATCTACTACAACCCCAAAGATGATGAATCTGTATTTGATCTATGCAATGAAAATATGCCCAGTAATATACATTTATCACCTGGGATATTCTGTTATCAGAGAGGACTTTAGTGTTACCCAAACAGACTGACAAGCAGTGGGCATTTCTAATCAACAGCTAATAAAAAATGCCCGCCAGTGTTTCTGGTAATGTACTGCATCTAGTTTCAACATATGTTTCACTTTCATCGATAGCCAGTTTTTGTTTATTTGACACACCTGACTCCTGAACCTAATACTATTTATCCCAATTAACTAATCTATTCCAAATACAACTGCTGAAAAATGAATTTGAAACTTACATAGTAGCTCAAGCCCTATCTCAACTTGTTCTTAACTGTTAAGTTGAAAAGTACACCTACTTGCTTGCCCTTCAAAAATTTGCATGACACCATAAAAAATCAAGCTTGTTCCATGACAGTGGAAAAGATCAGGATTCAGGGTAAACAAACCATGTTCATCATGTGAAGAGAAACTATCATTCAGTTGACTTATTAAAACTTTGCTGAAAGTTGTCATTGCGCAGTTTTAGAGTATATACACTTATATGAAGATATTATTACTATACATGAAAGACATAATTCAGTTTAATTTTGAGTGGGACAATATAAAATCCTCCAATTTTCCACCTACTACTTATGATTACTGTTTTACTGGTATTGTCGGAAAAGCGTTATCCATTCGTAAGAACCAAGGTGGCTTACTGAGGACAATAAGACTAAAAGATTCAGGCTCTTATATTTAAACTCAGTCACTCAGGTGTTAAAGCAATTGTGCTTTAGTGCATAACCTAAAAAATTTACGACCTTCGAAAAAAAATTAATTGTTTGGGTTTTAGCGAGTCTAGACCTATCTAGGCTGGCATTCTACAAGGTGGTGTGCCTAAATCCCTGTATGTTTTAGTTTTTGCTGGTGACAATGCTTAACGTAGCAAATAAGATTTCATATTATGAGGATAACTTAATTTATGTTGCATTTATGTAGTTGCTTTCCCAAACGTGAAATGAAGTATCTGCTAATCTTAACAGAGGTTACTTTTTCAAAATGCCCGTATTAACATATATTTTTTTTATTGCATTAAAACATACATTTTGATTTATAACTGTGTCCTTGTAAGAGTAGCCAAATTGTAAGATTTTTATTCCGGTAGATTTTTTACCTTCTTGTTTTTATTCATGTCAAGTTTTTTTTTAATTCGATGCTGGTTTTTCTTGAGAGTGTATATGAGATTACGTTCAGGAAGAGTGTATTCATACAATTAGCAAATTTGCATGTGTTAAGGAAGAAATGTTCGGAGAAGGGCAACGTGAGGTGATGATAATAGGAATATTATAGTGCATTTTCACTGGTTTTTAAAGATCAACTTATACAAGTGATAGTCTCACAAAGTAAAAAAATGATCTTTTAGCTGCATAGAAAATAACAGATCTGGATATTTGGTTACAGTAAAAATATCATTTCATAGACTACGTCAAGAAATATCAGTAGCAGGTCAAGAACATATAAATTTATTGTCTAGTGACACAAGGGAAGATCTTTTACATAATCAATAGACAGATATATGAGATAAAGCTAGTTGTAGACGAGATCGTAACACTACGTAGCATATTTTGGTTAACAGACAGGAAGTGTTATTTACTGATAGATACATCTATTTTGTTACGGATGAGATTTGAACATAGCATTTGAAATTTGTGTATTCATTCTGGGCACACGGTTCCACATTCACAATGATTAATATGTGCCGACTGTTGCAACTTACTATATTGACAGACTGATAGGCCAAACTGAATGATTTGCTGCTAAACTATATGTAGAGCCTTGTGCAATTACTATTGCCGGTCAGGTTAGGAGCTTTGTTCTAAAGTGCAAGATTTAGACACTCTCTCTTATCCACTTTCGACCCTTTATATATCAAACCAGCATATACTTCCAACGCTATTACTCATCATGTAATGAAGTTCACTTTCATAATTAAATTATCTAGTATTACAATTAAGATAAGTTATTATAAATCGGATTATAGACTTCATAGTTATGCATGACAAGTCTTTACAGTCGTAAATCCACCCCTAACATGCATGCAAGTTAATAACTCTGGCAATGCAATAAGAAACATTTAAAATAATGTGAAATGTCAAAAATTTCTATATTAAGCATATTAACCTTAATAATATTTTTCAGCAACAGATGAATTTTAAGAATTATAACCAAAGCGTGCATCAGATCAATATACGCGATCGTGGCAAGAACAATGTTCTATCACAGATAGAAATGTTTCATTCGAACAAGTAAATACCACCACGTATGAAATAGGAGTTCCTGAAAGTGAGTCTTGGCTGATGCACAATCGATGTTCGAAACATGATTTTCAGTATGAAATGGAAGTAAACGAAAACCGTTTTCAGACTCGGTTTGTCCTATTTTTATTAAATTTATTTTCCATTACATTCTAAAAAGACCTGTTAGTTTTTTAAGACAATAAGTATGCACTAAGTTCGCTTTAAACTTTCCTGGACATTTGAATTCCTAGGAACATTATTTTTTAATGATTTCCCTATCAAAATGACTGAATTACAGTTAGATGATACTGCTACAATAAATTTACAGTTCTACGTACAATGAAATTGAGTACCGTTACCGGCGATTTCATTATTATCCAATTATGTACCCTGTTGTACTGGGATATCCATCGGTGTCTTGTAATGATATTATGTTACCAGCAAAGCGGGAGGTAACAGTTTCAAGTATATTTTTCTTGTATTCCCACTCGTTATGTGAATGTTCAAAATCATGAATATCTCCTACGGAAGAGTTGACTTATGTCGATGACTCAATGCGCATTCAGTCCGTTTCAAGAATAGACGATGCAGTCATAGGTAACACAGTTTCCCACATGGTTATACGCGAAACACGAGTTCGTAGAACGAACACTTCATTTTATGTAATGGTATCAGTCAAATTGGTCTTGTCTTACACGGACCAGTACTAATCCTTTTGGGAGGAATGTTCCTTTTGAATGAAAACAGGTAAAGTTCAAGGTTCATCAGCAGCATAAGTACTGTGTACAAATGATAATAATATAGTAATAACAAATGTGTAGTGTAGGTTCCGCTAAGCTATCCTCTAAAAAGTTAAGTATATCTTGTTTCACCAGAACACTGAGCTGATTAACCGCTCCCCTAAAGCTGGCCCAAAGGATTAGATATTTTCACGTGGCTCGGAACCGATTGGTTAATTAACAACAAATTAATTTCTATCACAAGAAATAAATTCCTCTGATACCTGGTCGGCACAGCGGGGAATCGAACCCGGATCTTGAGATCGATAGTCGAGCACGTAACTGGCTCGTCCGACGAGGAACGCACTCTAAACACTAAAATCTTAAATATTCATGGGAGAGAGCAATTTGCAATCCTGGTCTATAGGTATCATGATGTTTGAAGCAGGTGTCATTAAAAAGAAAAGAAAAGAAAAAAAAAGGAGTTCATATCCTAATTAACTGTAACAAATACGAACCGAACTCGAAGAGTTTGTCAGTTCTTGCATACTTATTGCAGACCTATTCTTCGTTGTTCCAGTATCATATACATATGATACTTGGTATGTGTTAGGTAATCATACGTTCTTTACTTTTTGGAATTTCTGGAGGGAAACTGCTGAGAGAATAGTTACCTCATACTATATTTTCGTAATAAAAACTTGAAAATGAAAAGACTTCTTTCTTAAAGAAATAAATAAATAAATAAACTTCCCAATAAAATAACTTTTACACACAAATACTTATATATACATTATATATTATATATATATATATATATATATATATATATATATATATGTATATATATGTATATATATAATTCTAAAATAAGTAATACTCTTTACCATTCTGCTTTAATGATACAGTAAACGGGTACGGACTAACGGTTGGTGAAGTCTTATGGTGATATTTAAACCAAAAATAAATAAATGTATAAAAGAATACGTAAAAAATCATGCAACATTTTCGGGAGAGGAGAGTCTTGATTTTACCGAAACTCTGTTGTTGTATATTGTTATCTAATTAAACAACCCGTTGAATATTAATCTCCTTGTTGTTGTATAATACCCTGACAAAGATAAAACCATTTAACCCATTTATTTGTAGGATAAACAGTGGGGAATAAATTTGTTGGACCGAAAAATCAAAAGTACTTAAATTCCATTAATTTCATAATAGTTGGCTAGGCTTTATAAGTCAGTAACTCACATGTAAGAAACGTGCAATTAGACAGCTTTTTCTTATCTACTAAACATTCATTCATTTGATTCGGAAGCAGAAAGAAGGGCACAGAGAAAAAAGAACTGAAAATTAAATTATTCTAAAAATACAGGGCTGTGCTTTTTAAGTTCAACCTGCAAAGTGAAAGGAAGCTCGTACATATAATTATCATTCATTATAAGTTTATGGAATCGTGGTTCCTTTCAAGAATTCCATCTTGTACTTTTTCATTGGATGTTTATTTGGTTTTGTTTATGTAAGGCCTAAAACACCGGCGGTTACTACTTAGCTGTTGTTACTGAAAGAGAGAAACAGACAGAATCCATATGTGGTATGTGGTTATTTTCCTTTAGGAATGTTTCTTACTCCATAACTTACCTTTAGGAAGTTTCATTTCCACCTGTTTGTGTAGACTTGTAGTGATAATCGTTTTAATGCTTTTTTTGTCGGGAAAGGTGCTAAAAATTATATTCAGTTGAAGGACTACTGAAGATATTCAGATATTTCAGAATACCTGAAGATATTCAGATATTTCAGAATACCTGAAGATAATCTGAAATTACAATCTTAAAAATTAGGTCAATCTACAGTCAAAATGTAAAGCATTATAACCTTTTAAAAAACATTCTAAAGATGATGTTTCTTGTCTGACATCTGATTTGATACAGTATAGTAAGGTAACTTCCGTAAGTTTAACTTTAAAAGCTAGATCGTTCCTGTCCCCCTTCCACGCTATCTATAGAAAACAAAAATTCCTTAACATAAATTTTTAAAAAACGCATCACAATGATCATATGTAAAAGCTTAATCATACGAAAGTAATAGAGTCTTTATTTCAGCTCCGGGCCATATAGTAATTATAATAATGGTAATGACAGCACTAATACTGAAAATAGTAAATATATGAAAACAACTATAATTAAAAAACAGAACGCATACAATTAATTTCTAGCTAGGGACCTTAGGTGGTTACAGAAGCCAGGTCCAGAGAGCTAAATACGAAAACTGAAAAAAGCAAATTAAATATAATAATAAAAGTTTCTGCAGATGATACTTCAATTAGCAACAAAAATAAATAATCATTATACACAGCAACTGAGGTGGTTTTCTAAAAACATCTGCGTGGCAGAGTGGTGGCAGGGTATGTTGGTGAGGCATCTCAGAACGTCACTGAGCAATACCGGTTACGGCACTACGGCTCATGGTCTCACCGAGTCTAGTTCGTCCAAAGGAAACACCCATATATGCTGTACAGTACGAGTGGATGAGCAGCAGTTTCCCGTCTCAGTGACAAAAGGCAAACACATAGCTGCACATAGTTTATGACGTCACTGTTCGATGTCAGTCGTATTTTTTAGGTTGTCCAGACGATTTCCAGGGAAAATTTGTGGCTCGGGAGCAGCGACATGCACTTGGTCTTGGTTTCGTTATATAGGATATCAAATTCCTCCGCATATCTGCGACAAGTGATCGGGAAATCAGAACCATATCGTCGGCCATAACAGGTTGTTTATTGTTGTTCATTTATAGAGCATCCGATTGGAAGCGAGTTCAGTTTGACATTCTGGGAGCCAAAGATGTACAACAATACGTTTCCCCATTTGACATAAGAATTGCTGTGTGGAGAACCAGCAATATAAAATGCCAGTTAAATATAAAGGTGTGCCTCTTTTGTGCAGCTTCTGGTAGTTTACTCTGTCAAATGTCTTTCTCACATCTACAAAATAAGAATATAGGAGAGGCTGATGATATGTTATAGTTCAGAAATTCTTTCAGGATGTAGATGCAGGTGTCGGTTGAATGGTTTGCTTTAAATCCGAACTGGTTGTCAGTAGTATGAAGAAAGGAGAGAAGCCTCTCTAGAAGAATCTACTCAGTGTCTTTAACACAATTGTGGCAATTGCAATCGAGCAATAATTGCCAGGGTCACCTGCATCCTTTAGCTTGATTTTTATTAATTAATGGTATTAAGTGAACTAAGAGTAGGGAGTCGGAGAAACTGGTGGATTATGCACACCTTGAATAAGGCAGCTAGCAAAATATAAATTATTGGGTGGCGGCAGAATTTAAAAGCTTCAGCAGGATGACCATTGTAGCCGGGTGATTTATTATTGGGTAAGTTGTTTATAGCATTGCTGATGTTACCTGGAGTAATATGATCGGTGAAACAATATTAAATGTTTTCAGTAAAGAGGTTAACTATTTCCATTCGGGAGTCTTGATCATTCATACAATTCAGGATAGCGCTGAAATGATCACCCATATTCTTGTGTTGGCCTCGTTGCTGCTGGCTTCTCCTACTCTCTCTGATAGTTTCTTATTTGTGGGATTTAGGAATTGAATGTCCTTCCAAAGACGAGGGTAACTGCCAGATTCTAATTTTCTAGACATGTCATCTCTTGATCATAGAAAGTATAGGAAAATGGCCTGAAAGGTCGCAGTCTGTAAGAAGGCCAAGAAGCCTTCTCACGGCTGTCATCCCATCGTATGGCATGATGGTGAAACCAGCACCTACTGCAGTGGCTCATGATTGTGGAAGAGAGAGATCCTCTGGTGTGTTAATCCTGTCAATTCTGGTTATCAGTATGCCTTTTCCAGGGGAGGAGAACCAACCTTCACTCTAACAATAATAGCATTTATTCGAAAGTGTGTAGGGAAAAGTAAATTCATGAAATCAGTCTTCAGGCTATCACAGGAATAGTCATACTTCCACGCATATTATCAGTTTCACCTGCTAGACTGGGCCAGAGCGTGCACAGCCCAGTACTCCACAGGCACTTGCACCACTTATTACTACACTGGCATATGCATAGATTACTCCAAACCAACCTGGGATCAGCAGTGTTTGTTCCTCCTCACCCCACTTGGGAGGTGGAGACAGCCTCGCTGGTTTTGATCCTATGGTGCATCATGAAGAAGAATGTGATTGTATGTGGTCACCTTTATTGCTTTCCAGTTAAGACTCCTTAATTGTCTAATTTCATGTGTGTGTATCAATTACCAGAGTAGATGCAGAGTCAGGCTACTGAGTCTCATTCTACATTGGAAGAGTTCCCTGCTAGCCCTGTCTTGGATTCTGTTGAATCAGACAGTGGACGCAAGTTGAGCTGGAGAGGTATTTTTGTGAGATCATAGGGCTCATTTGCAAGCACAAAAGTCTTAAGGCTGTTTTACATTAGGCTTCACCGCATGCTGCATACGAAAGACTCATCACCAACTCCTCCCAAATTTTTGTTAGCCCCGCCTACTGGACTGCTCATTAGGACTCACGCCGAACCACTAACTCATCAAGGTAAGCTTAATGGCTGAAGCCTGACCCAGACAATCTGCCAACAACGAATCACTAGTAACCTTTCAGAGGTCATCCAGTTGTCTATTATGCTGTAATCACCATGGAATGGAAACAAGAAGAGATCCGTTGTTTGTTTGAGTATTATCAGCATCATCCATGTTTATGGAATGTAAAATTAACATCATATAAAAATAGAGATGTATGTGGGTGTCAGGAAAATAATGCTACCAGCCAAAGCACTTACGTAGTAGAGGCAATATGCACTGTGCAGCACGTTACGTCACCCACGTGGGTGGGCATATGCTGGCAGAAGTGACCTATGAATAGCCCTGTGAAGCCTAGTGTAAACTCACCTTCAGGAATCTATAGAGGACAATCCCTTAACACTTAGTGTCTTCTTTTGAGTGTAAAATGGAAATAACCCAAAAGTTTGCATTGGCCTTTTGGTTGCTATTGTCCCCAATTGTGTAGGCTATGTGAGAAGGTTGATTCTCTGACCTCTGTACTCGTTCAAGTTGCTTTCTCCACCTTTGATAAAGCAGGTGGATCCATCAGTCTGTAAGGTGAGAAAAAACCTAAGGTTGGAACAACTTCATATAGAGAGGTTGTTTTTCTTTTTACTCAAAGTAACAGCAGATGGAGTCTGTTGCCATGGCTTCATTCCAGACTTAGTAATGTCTTGACTTACAGCTAAATGCTTTGATGACCTATGCTTCTTCAAGTGGATGTTCAGGTGTGAAAGAGTAGACAAAGTTCAGGAGGTTGTTAGTAATGTCTTGACTTACAGCTAAATGCATTGATGACCTATGCTTCTTCAAGTGGCTCTTCAGGTGTGAAAGAGTAGACAAAGTTCAGGAGGTTGTTGAGTTGACCTATGATGTCCACAGCATTTTCTCCAGACAGATTTCCTTTGTGAGTGGTCTCATCTTATGGAACAGAATTATCATAGGAAACATCCCCAATCTTTTGAAAGATTAAGATCGAAGTAAAGGTGGAGTAATGTAGAACTAATACTCGGGACCACTTCTTGCACTACACATTGCCCTCTAAGGGCTGTTTTACATTAAGCTTCACCGTGCGCTTCATAAGCCACCTCTGCCAGCATATGCCCGCCCACCTGGGTGATGTCATGCTGCACAGCGCATATTGCCTCTACACTACATGAGTGCTGAGGCCAGTAGCATTATTTTCCTGACAGCCACGTACATCTCTATTTTTATATGATGTTAATTCTACATTCTATAAACATGGATGATGCTGATAATACTCAATCAAACAACGGATCTCTTCTTGCTTCCATTCCATGATGATTACAGCATATTAGAGAACTGGATGACAGCTGAAAGGTTACTAGTGATTCGTTGTCGGCAGATTGTCTGGTTCAGGCTTCAGCCATCAAGCTTGCCTTGGTGAGTTAGTGGTGCGGCGCCAGTCCTAATGAGCAGGCCAGTAGGCCGGGCTAACAAGAATTTGGGAGGAGTTAGTGAGGAGTCTTACATATTCAGCATGCAGTGAAGCCTAGTGTAAATGCACCTTAAGATGCCTTTGCAACCTGTAAATAGTTCTGCAGCTAAACTTTGGGAGTGGCTACACAACCAACATCAGGTTCAGTTGGAGGCTAGGCCCCTGTCAAAGCCAGAGTAGGTTTCCTACAGCCTTCTTTCTCCAGAAATGGCCCAGAACCTTCCAAGCCCTTTCAGCCTCTCCTCCCACCTGACTTTGTTGACGTTTTTGGGGAAAAGAGAAGGGAAGAGGTTGCTGAAGATGGCATTTATATTTTCTCACTGCCACAAGTTATGTGACACCCATCATGCCATTTCAACAACAAATTAGTGACCAATGCCATTTCCTGCTTACACTCAAAACTCATCACAATTTTCCACTAAGATTCATAGATGGCTCATCTCCAGGCTTTTACAGCTGCTTTTCCAAGTTGAGAAGGATCTCTCTCAATTGAATGAGCTCACAAATTAGACTCCCTTCCAGATGGAAATCTAACATACACTTCCTCACTTCCATCTAAAAGAGAGACTTCATGTTTTTGTTTAATCTAAAGGAAGTACCTCTGCTCCATCTGGAATTAAATAATCTTCCCAGTAAAAGGGCTGCACTGTGGATTACTGACTACCCCACAGTTCATGAGGGCATTCATGTTGGTGTTGGCATAAGTCCACTAATTGGTATTCCTCCATTCCAGTACCTCAATGCCTGGTTAATCCTAGCATCCTCAGAGGGCCAGTTGTTAAATGATTGAGATCAGATTCTCTCACTGTTAGAATCCACTGAGATTTGCCCAAACTCATGCACAAACAGCAAATGAAGTACCTTGGTATTGGTGAGGTTCCTTCCCGCAAATATTTAACTCAATAAGCAAATGGAGGTTTCAATTCAGCTTAGCTTCAGTAAGTCCTCCTACATCACCCTTCATGGTGAACAGACAAGAGGAACCTCTTTGAGGGAGTTCCACTATACTCTCCTCAATCAGAGATGCTCATATTCTTGGACTAATCCAAGGTGCGGTGGGTTTAAATTGAATGGTCCATTCTACATGACAGTGTGAGGTCAGGAGGATTCTTGAGATAGGTATAGAAGGAGGAAACTTTTATCACTTAGGATTGGAATCAAGTACTATATATGAAAGTAATGAACACTGGTACAGAATAATTCGTAAGTCTAAAATAATGTACATATTGTGCATAATACATTTTAAAGTTAAACCATACAAACTATATATATTACTATATATATATATATATATACATATATATATATATATATATATATATTATATATATATTATATATATATATAGTATAATTAATTTTGATTATAACCAGATATTTTTTAGACCACACATTATGTTGTATTCTTTAACTTTCACTTGTATCAGTAATCATAAATGTCAAATCAACTGTACCCTGGAATTCGCATGCAAATTTCTTGCTGTCATTTCCTAGTAAAATGGAAAGTATGGCAGCTGTATAAAAACGTTAACAAATTTTTTAATTATGTAACGTCAGCTGAGCCACCCCTCGTTTCTTCACAACACTTTCAGGACAAAGCAGGAGAAAGAAATTATGCGTTAGTCAAGAGAATTGTCGTAAACAGATTTTATGAAATAATCTCCCCTTTTCGTGTAGTCTCACGAATATCGTAAGTTTTACTTTATTTCTGCGAATCCTTGAAAGAAACCTTCCCAAAACCCTACGTACACAACGATTTAAATACATTCAAAATGTTTATTTCATTGTTTTCTTGATAGTAGCATCATCGATAACTACTGAGATAGGTAGATATTGCAATTGAATACATTATAATGAACGCTGGAGTTACAAAGTATATTACTCCTAAGCTAGTTCTTCCCTTAAGCAATAATCCCTGTTCCAGCTCCTACCCTGGGCAAGGATTTAATGGCCTCTTAACAATGCAATTAGAATGTTGGCGAGTAGCCAAGACCAATTAGTAATTGTACTTGTTCAGTAGAAAATAGGCGATATTAACTTTGAGGGGGAGGTTATAATTAAACCAATCCTTAAAAAGTTTTCAAGATTCTTTTCTTTCATTTTTATTGCGATAAACATGGTTACTTGAACAACATCCTAGTACGGCTCTCTCTCTCCTCTCTCTCTCTCTCTCTCTCTCTCTCTCATTTTGCTTGGTGAGACATTCCCGCGCACAGTCTGATTAATCAACAGATATCACGCGTTTAACATACGTCTAGAATTTGAAAAATACCTAGAAGTGTTCGTGAACTGTCGGTGATAAGATTAGTCTGAAAATAGTAGGATAAAGCGTCTACTAAGTTAGTTTATCAAGTGAAATACTGTAAATCAGATCAAGATGACAGTAAGTTCCTACTGTGGAAAAAAATGGCGAAATTTAGCGTGTTTAGCAGATTCGCAATACGATGAGGTAGTAGGAAGGGAGCTGGCATTCCTCATGTATGAGATCAACAACAGCCCTAACTAAAAAGATACAAAAGCATTCATAGACATATTAGAAGGATATGATCCTTCAAACTGGAACAAATCAAAAGAAAACATCTTGAAAATAATTGAAGAAGTTCCAAATAAAATCCAAGTGGTCAAGAGACTCATAAAGAAAATTTACATCAATCAACATATTCTGACAAAGAAAATGAATAAGGTGAACATTGTGAATATTCTAATTGATGCAGTAGGAAAAAGAATGCCAAAAGCATGCAAACTGTGTAAGGTGTGGTATAGCATAGTTAATCCTCAAAACCTAATCAGAAAATGTTCTCCATGCAACATTCCTACGCATCCTCAATGTGCTGAAGTAATGCAAGATGTGAGTAAGGATACCAGAATTTTTTGCTCAACATGTCTATCATGGATAGACAATGTTATTAAATCAAGACTTAATGTACAAATAGTTGAGGATGAAGAAGAAGAGGAAGAGGAAGAAGAAGAAGAGGAAAATGGAAGAGAAGTAAACAAAACTTGAAATGACAGAAAAAAATAAGGAAAACAAAGAACAAGATAAAAGTATGGATGCAGAGATACTCATTGATACTACATATGAGGCAATCAAGCAGCATACATATGAAGAAATAAATTACGACATGACAACACAAAAGAAAATCCCGAAGAGGCTCTACCCAGATCTGCACACCGATGGGAAAGAGGAAAAAATAGACAAGAAAGACAAAGTCTGCAACCTTTTGAAAAGAGGGAATTGCAGATTCGGAGAAAATGTTACTACAAACATCCCAAGGTATGTCACAACTATGAAATCTATGGTAAATGTGCATACCTAGATGGCTATGAGGATGATTGCAGAGATCTACATCCAAAAAGGATGTAAGTTCGACAAAAAATGTAAATATATGAACCCTGTACCCATGAATCAAAATCAAATAAATAATCAAATAAATAATAAAATCCAAAATAAAAAAGAAACAAATAAAGACAGGAACAAAGAATATGAGGTGAAGGAAAAAAGCAAGCCATCACCGCGATATGGAGTGTCAGCAAAAAATTTCCAAGCATCAGCTCTAAGATACAGCTCAAGAGATAAATACTGTATTTACGATGCAAGAGGATATTGCAGATACAGAGAAAATTGCAGATTCAGACACAAAATGAATAATTATGATGAAGGAAGATCAAATATTATGGAAAAGTTGGATTTTTTAACGTCAGAATTTCTGGAAATGAAGAAAAGAACAACATACCAGAACAGGAAGGAGACGTGGGAAAATCCTTATTATTACCCATATCAAAGGAAGGAGATAACACGCAAACCATCATAGTGATGAATGCGCAGGGTTTAGTTACGAGTAACTCAAAAAGAAAAATAGAGTACTTAGAAGAACTAACCCAAATTGAAAAGAAAATAGATATAATGAATATAAGTGAAACCTGGTATTCCCAAGAGACTGGGAATGACGATCACATAAAAGGGTTCCAAACTTATAGATCAGATAGAAAAAATAGGAATCAAGGGGGAACCGCGATATATGGGAAAGACAAAAAACAAGGAAAAATATATGAGAAATATAGTAATTCAGAATGTGAACTAATAGCGGTATAATTTGAATCTGAAAAATTAATGAACATAGTAATATATAGACCACCTAATACTAAAGAGTTTGGCACAATAATAGAAAAATTGGATGATATATGTAGAAATCACAAGGACTGGACTATTCTCCTATCCAGAGACTTTAACTTTCCTTTCGTAGACTGGAAAGAACAAATAGGAGATTGTGGTTGTATTCATACATATAAAAAAGAGAGTAATAGTAGTGCAGAAGATAAGAGGCAATTCGAAAAGCTATTAGATATGCTACTAGAATACAACATTCAACAAATAAATCACCTGCCAACAAGAAAGGAAAATACTTTAGACCTAGTATTTGTGAACGAGGTGAATTATGTTAAAGAAATAAAAGTTTATAATGCAAGTATTGAAGACCATAATGTCATAGAATTAACAGTCCATTCCAAAGCAGGTGAAAACAGAGATAATCAAGAAATGAAAAAGTGGGAAGGATATGGAAAATACAACTTCTACAGTAAAAATATAAAATGGTCAGAAATAAATGAAGAATTAAACAAAGATTGGGATAACATTTTTGTAAGTGATAATATAAAGGTAAATATGGAGATATATAAAATATTAGAGAAAATAGTGGATAAATATATACCGAAGAAGAAAAGTAAACATCAGTCATGCATACCAAGAGACAGAAGGATCTTGTTCCAGAAAATCAGAAAGTGGAAAAAAGGTCTTGCAAAAGAAAAAAATGCATGGAAAGTTATAGAACTAAAAAGTAAGATAGAAAAGGCAGAACAAAAGATTATACAATCAAAAGAAAATGAAAAACGGGACTTGGAAGAAAAAACCCTAGTAAATATCAAGAAAAACCCCAAACTATTATACTCGTATGCAAAAAAGATGAATAACAGAAGAATAGAAATAGGCCCTCTAAGAATTGAAGGGAGATTAACGAATGAAAAAAAAAATATGCAACATATTGGCTGAACGATATAAGAGAGAATTCACCCCCTAGAATTGATAATGAAGATAATGATATAGAAGTAAGGGATGAAAATAGTGAATATTTTGCATACATAGATACTAATGAAGCTGATATTGTGCAGGCTATTAACCCTCTTACGCCGATTGGACGTATTAAACGTCGAGTCAAAATGTCTCCCGTATGCCGATTGGACGTATCATACGTCGGCTCAAAAAAGTTTTTTTAAAAAATTCGCGGAAAAATACTTATACGCCTACCAGCCGAAAAACTTTTGAATCACGCGCCTTGGGGGATGCTGGAGTTCACGGATCAAGGCGTTGTTTTGTTTACAATCGCTACGCAGGCGCGCAAGCGCGAATTTCTTTCTTATCGCACTAAAAAGTGTCAGTGACACATCTCAAAAATTATTTCGTCACTTTGACATAATTTTTGCACATTTTAAACTATCCTTTACATGAAGTATTATATATGAAAATGTGCGCAATTTCATGTAAATACAACTAAAAAAATACTCATGATTGTAGCTTTTTATCAGTTTGAAATATTTTCAAATAAATAACGATAAGTCCTAAAATTTCAACCTTTGGTCAATTTTGACTCTACCGAAATGGTCGAGAAACGCAATTGTAAGCTAAAATTCTTATATTATAGTAATATTCAATCATTTGCCTTCGTTTTGCAACAAATTGAACGTCTCTAGCACAATATTTCGATTTATGGTGAATTTATGAAAAAATAAAACTTTTTTCCTTACGTTCGTGCGATAACTCTTGCCGATAAATTTTTTCATGCGATTGTCCTAATGTTTGCACCCTTTTAAATTTGCGTTACATAAAGTTTTATATATGTAAATGTGCGCAATTTCATGCATAATACAACAAAAAACAAATCATGGTTGTAGCTTTTATCAGTTTCGAAATATTTTCATATAAATAACGTTAAGTGCAAAAATTTCAACTTTCGGTCAACTTTGACTCTACCGAAATGGTCGAAAAACGCAATTGTAAGCTAAAACTCTTATATTCTAGTAATATTCAATCATTTGTTTACCTTCATTTTGCAACGACTTGGAAGTCTCTAGCCAATATTTTTTCGATTTATGGTGAATTTATGAAAAAAAAAAAAAAAAATTTTCCTTACGTACGTCGGGCGGTAAACTCTTCCAAAAAAATCAGAATTTTTTTTGTGCGATTGTCGAAATGTTTGCACCATTTAAAATTAGCTGTTACATAAAGTTTTATATATGAAAATGTGCGCAATTTCATGTAGAATACAACTAAAAATGATTGAAGGTTGTAGCTTTTCTCTTTTTTCGAAATATTTGCATATAAATCACGATAAATAGAAAAAAAATCACGTTCGGTCAAATTTGACTCTACCGAAATAGTTGAAAAACGCAATTGTAAGCTAAAACTCTTTTAAGGCCTAGTAATATTCCGTCATTTTTTCTTCATTTTGAAACAAATCTGAAGTCTCTAGAACAATATTGTGATTTATGGTGAATTTTTTGAAAAATATATTTACCTTCACTCCGTGCGCCGATTCGCGGCCGCAAGTCTCCGAAATACGCACATCGCATTATCCTAATATTTGCTCCTTTTCATATTAGCCGTTTTATAGAGTTTTCATATATCAAAATGTGCGCAAATTCATGAAGAATACAATAAAAATAAGTGAAGGTGGTAGCTTTTTCCATCTCCGAAATATGTGCATATAAAAAAATATATATAATAACAATTTCGACATTCGGTCAAATTTTAACGTCGTCCGAAATGGTCGAAATCTGCAATTCTAATCTAAAACTCTTACAGTATCGTAATATTAAATCATTTGTCTTAATTTTGAAAACAAATTGGAAGTCTCTAGAACAATATTTAGAATTACGGTGAATTTTTGAAAATAACATTTTTTTTACGTCCGCGCGTTACGAATTCGTACATCATTTTGTGATAATATTTTTCCGGTGTTGCTTTTATTCTTTTACTATGTATTATATATCAAAATGATTGCAATTTAGTGTACAATACAACGAAAAAATAAGTAACTCGTTAGCTTTGACCGTTTTTTGCACAGCATGATTTGAATACAATTATCTATGAATTTTTTTTATTTCGCTACCATATCTCGCATTATTACATACGATAATGATATTATTTTTCATTTCTTGATTATTGCATACTAAACTTCAGGCAATGACAAAAAAATGAGCAAAAATGAACCCTTAATCTTTAAAACTTAGCGCGCTGTGATTTTTGAAAAAAATATTTTTTCCGCTTCCGCGCTCACTCCAAACCGGCGCCGGCATACAGGAGAGGTTTGATTTTTAGGGCTCCGTCGTTAAGAGGGTTAATGAAATTAAAAATGGAGCTGCAGCAGGGCCCTTGTGATGGTGTCCCTGCTATTTTGTTAAAGAAAGTAGTTCATTCTATCGCAAAGCCACTTGCAATATTATTGAGACAAAGTGTAGATACAGGCAAAGTTTTATGATGAGCACAAATTAGCATATATTACCCCTACTTTCAAAAGTGGATCAAGACTAGAGGCAAGTAATTATAGGCCTGTGAGTCTAACATCACATATTATGAAAGTGTATGAAATGATAATGAAGAAAAATATTATGAAACATTTAATAGAAAATAATTTGTTTAATATAAGACAACCTGGTTTCGTACCCGGAAAAAGTACACAAACCCAACTGTTAGTCCACTGTGAGAACATATACAAAAATATGAAAACGGAAAAGAAACAGATGTGGTTTATCTAGTCTTTGCAAAAGCTTTTGACAAGGTAGATCATAATATATTAGCGAAGAAAATTAGAAAAATAATATAGTGGATAAAGTAAGAATATGGTTTAAAAGAATTTTCACACAACAGAAAACAGATAGTTATTGCAAACGATGAGAATCGGATGAAGCTAAGGTAATATCCGGTGTGCCACAAGGTACGGTGTTAGCTGCATTAATGTTTGTTATTATGATTGCAGAAATAGACAGTAAAGTTAAGGACTCGTAGTGAGTAGTTTCGCCGATGACACAAGAATAAGTACAGAAATTACTTGTGATGAAGATAGGAACGCGCTACAAAGAGACCTTAACAAAGTATATGATTGGGCAGAGGTAAATAGGATGGTATTTAACTCTGATAAATTTGAATCAATAAATTATGGAGACAGAGAAGGAAAGCTATATGCATATAGGGGACCTAATAATGAGACAATCACAAATAAGGAAGCAGTTAAAGACCTTGGTGTGATGATTGAATAGGAACATGTTATGCAATGATCAATAGCAATTCTGTTGCAAAATGTATAACAAAATGGGAATGTTGTTACGGCACTTCAAAACAAGAAAAAGCTGAATTACATGATTATGCTTTATAAAACATATTTGCGTAGTCCACTTGAATATTGCAATATGATATGGTACCCACACTATCAAAGGATATTGCACAAATAGAGAGTGTACAAAGGTCCTTTACAGCTAGAATACAAGAAGTTAAGGATCTTGACTACTGGCAAAGACTACAATCCTTAAAATTATATTGTCTAGAAAGGAGAAGAGAACAGTACATGATAATTCAGGCATGGAAACAGATAGAAGGAATAGCCAAAACATCATGGAACTAAAAATATCAGAAAGAGCAAGCAGAGGTAGATTAATAGTGCCCAAAAGTATACCAGGAAAAATAAGGAAAGCACACAGGACATTAATTCACTACGCACCACCATCGATAATGCAGTGTCTATTCAATGCGTTGCCAGCTCATCTGAGGAAGATGTACTAGCAACTCTCTGGGACCTGGGGCAACCCGAAAAAGATGTAAGGTCTGTAAGGCAAGGTAAGGTCTCTCTCTCTCTCTCTCTCTCTCTCATATATATATATATATATATATATATATATATATTTATATATGTGTGTGTGTGTGTGTGTGTGTGTGTGTGTATGTGTGTCTGTGTATATGTGTCATTGTTCACCACATCTGTCTATCAACTATAGGTCAACAAAAAGCGTAATTCTTCCATCTTACTATCCATTTTCATAACCTTTTACTCTCCATTTTCCTTTCAGCACTGAACGACCTCAACAATAGGTTCATCTAAACACATTTCTCTATATTCAGTCAAATTATATATCTATTCTATAGCTATATATATATATATATATAATATATATATATATATATCTATATATATATATATATATATATCTATATATATCTATATATCTCTATATCTATATATATATATATATATATATATATATATAGCAAATAGAATAAATATATAATTTAGACTGAAGACCTATGAGATCGTTCAGTGCTGAAAGGAAAGTTGAGAGTAAAAGGTTATGAAGATGGATAGTAAGATGGAAAAATTACGCTTTTTGTTGACCTATAGTTGATAGACAGATGTGGTGAACAATGACATTCTCTTTGTTAAGAAGAATCTACTGTCTCAGAGGTCACATTGACAAAACCTGAGTTTGCATGGAAAATTCTGCGAACCCTGTGTTCGTGCGTGCGTTTGTTTCTGTGGGCGGAACCAGTGAGATATAAGTGTTATATAAAATAGACAACCTTCCTAACAAGGAGAATATAAAATGTAGAAAACTCTATTATGTGTAGATCAGGAATAGTGAAATAAATGATGTGTTATCAAACAATCGGTTTTGCACAACGAACTCGTTACACTCCATGACGTAGTAGATAGGGAGTGGTTTTTACGACAATGCTCGTTCGTTTGTACGTCACGTTTTACACACACACACCCCCTCCCCCCGTATCATATGAGTTTTGGGACCTTATTCGCCCAGCTTTTCCTTGAAGATGGAGGGCACGTGACAACCAGACGAAACTATTATCATGGATATCAGAAGTGAGAGTTGTTGGAACGTTCATTGATGGATTCCTTTTCAGCATCTCGAACTATTTGAGATGACGTGTGAAGTGGCATAAAATCTCTTTCTTTCTCATGAGAGATTCGTGAGAAATTATTATCATTCCGTTTTTGTGCACTTGTTGGTGAAATATATCACTGTCCTCTATGAGATTTGTTATCATTTTGTTATTTTATTGACAATTGTGTTAATAAGAATTGTTCTTCCTGACAGGAACTCTTTTGAATTGTCGCTCTGTCGGCCTCTGTGAGCAGGATTATTACCTAGTATTGATAATTCACATGGTGTTTAACGTGTTGAAGAGACTAATTGATTTACTGCATGACTATTCAATTTTGTGGAATTAATATCTGAGCATGGCGAGAAGTGTCCCTTTTATTTGTTTGTTTCACTTGTGGGAATGGTTCAGTTTCCCGGGATCTTGTTCTAGACAGTCCGTTTTCTGTGTCGAGTTTTAATTAACTATTTCAGTCTTTTATTTGATTATCTTTCTAGCTGTCTGGCGATAGTTAGAATTTTGCTTTTCCTTTAGAGAAATAAAGTTAGTTTTGTAGTTTAAAGCTTAATTCAGCGCCCAAATTAATTTTTGCAATTGTCTTGTGAGTTCATTAAAGATTTCCAGAAAATTAAGTTACCATACCCAGTTTTGTGCCTCCCCTAAGTATATAGTTATTTTGGTGGTAGCGGTAAACTACGTTGTTTTCGAAATAAGTGGTTCCAGACAGGTCGCAGGTTGTCTTTTGTGTGTAATTGGGAGAAAAAAAAGATTGGTTGTTCATTGATTTTGTTGAAGGGGAAGGTGGTTTTTGGCATTTGGATTTAACATAAGAGTCAGCAATTCTTGTGGAATTAGCGTTGTTGGTGTCTCGGCCCAGCAGTATACATAATATGTGGACGGTGACAGTTTATTACGCTGTTCTTTCTCTAGTTCGGGCAGTGATAATGAATTAAAAAAAAAATTTCTCTATTCTTTCTGTTCAAATGTACCTGTGGGTAGGCAGGGGTTGTTCGCGTGTGAGTTAATACGCGGGAATGTGTATTATCGTAATTTTTCTATTTTCAGTTTTTTTTTTCTGCAGAATTCCGTTTCTGGACGAGAGTCGCATTCTGTGGAACGTAAGTGTTCAGATAATACCTTTATTCTGGGTTGTCGTTATTGCATACTTTTGTGTGAAATCGCAACGCATTTCGTTTGAGTGTGTTTGTTCGCGCATAGCCTATATATATATATATATATATATATATATTTATATATATATATATATATATATATATATATATATATATATATAGCTCAGAATTTTTCGCATGGTAACACGACAGTCTTGGTTGGACTGGAAAGTAATGCGCTTGTAATTTTGCTTTTCCTTTAGAGAAATAAACTATTTTTGTAGTTCAGAGATTAATTCAGTGCCCAAATTAATTTTTGCAATTGTCTTGAGTTGATTAAAGATTTCCAGTCACGTTACCATATTAAGTTTTGTGCCATTCCCTAGGTCTGTCAGTAAATACAATAAAAGAAATGAAAGGGGTTGCAGCCAGGGACCGAAGGGGACCTGCAAAGAACCTTAAGTAATGCCTACAGTTCACCGCACATAAGGTGCACTGACGGCACTACCCCGCTACGGGGATGTATATATTTATACATGAAGATAAAAGGGCCATAAAAACACTTTTTATACGTTGCAACCATATATTTCAGACACTTTATATTGGTCACAGAACAAACGTCCGAAATATATGGTCTCAACATATAAATAGTTTTTTATGGGAGACTTACTTATCTTCATTTTATACAGTTGGATTACAGTCAAAGACATACACACACACACACACACACACAATTATATATATATATATATATATATATATATATATATATATATATATATATATATACATACATACGTGTGTGTATACATTAATTTGTCTTTATCATCACAGGAATTACAGAAGTACCGGATTGTGTCTAAACTCAGGAAAAGAACGTAGTCTTGCTAGTTTCCGTGATCCGAACTACAACATAAATAAGCAATTTATCTACTACCATAGCTGTAGTTATGTAATACTGCCAACGACACAAAAGTGTCAATGAATGATGTGAGAAGAGAGGAATGTTTACCAAAAGGAAATTGACGCTTGGTCATGTCCTTCATGATGACTCCCCATCCAGCGACAATTCATATAATAAGCACCCTTCCAAGCATCTCCAAAAACTGTGGGGGTCTCAGCATTATAAAAGTAAAATTAATGACATTATAAATATATACCGGGTGTTTCAAAATTAGAGGGGCCCCCCCCTCCACAGAACAAATGGAAAGTTATGAAGTTTTCTGGTATAGCCTATCTCCAAGTACATTATCTTAAGTTTCTATTATTCTTAAAATAACTGGCAAGAAATACAGCTAGAGGTCAGTGTAAAAGCTCTGTGGAGAAGAGTTAAAATGGAATCAATATCAATTTAAAAAAAAAGGAACAAGAGCTGTAAAAAATTGGTGCCTAGACCAGTATGGAAACCTTTCTCATCCCTACTATGAAATTCAGAGCCTTTGTCCCAGTATTTTTCCGGAATAACTTTTTTTCTGTGCATTTGACAAAGACATAACTTAGCCATAGTATACTTTACATCCCAACCTAATTTTCGGCAGCATTCTGTATTACTTATGTTAGAAAAAAGTATATTCATAAAAGTAAAATAAAGCAGCCGAAGCCAGTGGCGGACCACTCCCATGTATGGGTTCAAAGTTATACGTGACGTAAACTCCTCTCACAAGGTGATGACGACAATGACGACAAACAGCTGTCTCTGAAATTCTGAATGAATATTTGTACCTTGTCAAGGCTTCAAGAATGGCGGCTATGACAAGTCACTGACTGTTCCCGTGGTTGCAGGACTGTTTAGAAGTGAGGAGGCCCGTGGCAAACCCTACGTAAGTTTGAACAGGTAAATGAATAATAGGGCCCTTTTTTTGGGTAACGAGTACACCCGGACATCCAAGGCTACCAAGTTTTCGTCATTTGTTGACTTCCATAAGGTGCAGAAAGATCATTATATATGCTCCATTCATTACAATGATCGTCACTGTCATATTAGGTAAAATATCAAAGGAGTTACGACGAATGCCAAAGTTTTCTTCACTTTAATTGATTTTTAATTATATAATTTTTCAATGGAGAAATAGTGATAGAAAGTATTTTCTCGGATTACTTGTGGAAACCCTTTTCTTCAAAGATTCCAGCACTCGACCTCATGGCATAAATCTCATACACTACTCTACTTTTACTACTACAAAATGTAAACAAAGAGTATAGGTTGTATTTCATTGTTGCCAGAGTTGGAGACTTTTTCAAGAACAGCCAATCATCCATCGAAGAGGAGGCTAGTTAATGACGTCATAAGTTACGTCATTATATCTTCGAAAGACATTCCTTTGAGTTTGCTGTCGATGTCTACAAGAAGTCGGTGTTACTCTTATAATTACCAGAATTATGCAAATTTCGTAGTACAGAATACAGTCAAAAATTAGGTAGAGATGTAAGATACCCTGTGACAAAGTGTCATCTTTGTTAGGTACGTTGATAAAATTTTATTCCGGAAAAACACTGAGACACAGGCAGTGAATCTCATAGCAGTAACTCTGACAGGAAGGGGAGCTAGTTTTTGTCTCCTTTTCAGCGGTAGATTTAATATTTGGGTGCTCGTTTGTTTGTAGGGTGTTTTAACGTTGCATGGTACCAGTGGTTATTCAGCGACGGGATATTGGGGTGTTGGATATTTAAATTTTCTATAAAAAAAAAAAAAAAAAAAGTGTCAACTTGGTTGTGATGTCTTAAGAGAGCGAGAGTATCATCGACGTAGCGTTCATAAAATAATGGGTGGGAATTAAGGGAGCAATTGTCCAAGATTCGGTCCTCCAGGGAGTTCATGAAGATGTTAACGAAGGTCCGTCCTAGTGGACTCCCCGTCGCCATCCCCTCCACCAGTCTGTAGAGGGTACCGTCAAACACTGGCCGTGTCCAGCACGGCCAGTTTCAAGAATGGCTTAAATTGGCTTTTATTAAAATGATTAAATAGGGAATCCTCAGAGGGGAACAGCTTATTTAAAACAGTATCTCTGGCCTCTGCCACTGGGATGTTTGTGAACAATGATTCGACGTCAATACTTGCCATAAACAAATCAGGAGTCTTGTTTGATCATTTCCACTTTAAAGGTGACCGAGATATTTAATGTATAGTCGTTATTGGTCAGTGATTGGAGTGATGGGACAAAATTTGGCAACCGCCGAACTATTGGATCCCTATTCCATTTTAAGGATCAGATTAGCCCCTTCTTTACGTTCAATGTAATTTATAAATATACCTGTCCTAGATGTAATCTGGGTACATACGTCAGATGTACCAATCTCCTCTCATCAGGAAGTCAGTTACAGAACGGGAAGCCGCCTATCAAATCCCGATCAATCGAATGTAAGGAATCATAGTGAAACATGTAAAACTCATATACTAGGCGCTAAAGACTTCAGTATAGTGGGGAGAGCACGAAGTACCGAGAAACTAACTAGCCTTGAATCCTTAATGATTAAACTGACTGTCCCTTCTCCCAACCACCAGTCAGCATCAACACAGCTGTTGACTGCATAATTTGATTTTTGTCCTTGTGTGTGTACTCTTTCCAATCTTTCGTCCCCACTGTCAGTTTGCTTTGTGCTACCAATGTGGGTAGGTGCCTTGTGCCCCCCCTGTCTCTTCCTGTTTGAATTTTTTTCTCTTTGTTCTGTTTTAGATGTAAATATGGTGTTAATAAGTAAATACTGTATATAATCCTTACATTATGTATACAACCATTATTTAACTTAATCGTTTTTCAGCCTGGAAAATGTATCAAGCGATACGAAACGTCGGCCTTTTAATTAAACGGATATAAACAGAATGCCTTTCCATGAATTCCAAATTGTCTACTGCCTAAATGAGAGAGAGAGAGAGAGAGAGAGAGAGAGAGAGAGAGAGAGAGAGAGAGAGAGAGAGACAAGTGACAAAGTTTAAACAAAAATTAAATGAAAGAAAAATCTTCAAAATTTCTCTCTGAAGTTTACACCAGTTGCGGACCCTTTGGCCAAAAATATGCAAAAAAGGTCCCTCCCTCTCATTTGCATATGTTCGGTATACAAGGCTGCCGTGGATACTTGCGAACATATGTCATTGGTAAGAATCGCGCTGATGCTAGAACCGCCAATGATGGTTGGCACAAGAAGCATTAAAAGAAAATATATTTTTCCTAGTTTTCATTTCCCTGAATATTTCTTATACTTTTGAGCTTTATAAAACTGCTAGGAGGATTTCAGTCGCAATCATACAAATAATATAGTCGTTTAAAAAAAAAAAAATATTGTACGACCACCCTCAGCTTTTCGATATTAAGGACAATTGTACAGTCTCATGTATTCCAGTCTATTTATAATCCATGTCTCATTATCACTACTAGAAGGATTGAATACCTCTTCCATAGTCTTTTTTTTTTTAAATAATTAAATCAGTAAGTGGTCGTCAACAAGCGTGTTTTCAGTAATCGATCTTCGTTTACGCTCACCAGAAAATAAACAATTCAGAAACTCAGACAACCGTCGTCAGTAAATAACTTGTTCCATGAGTGGTCATTTGGAAGTTATTAAGATATACAAATATAAATTTTTTTTAAGAATTAATAGCTGGTTTCCGAATTCTTATAAGCCTATCTCTATATCATTTAGCTATCTAGCTAAAAGAAAGGACCCTTCTGTCAAGCAGGTATGTAAAAACCGCCGGGTAATCAAATTCCACATTGAGAAACGGAACTTCGTCTTTCTCCACTACGGAAAAGCTCATACTTGAAGAAAGGTTCATTTAGACAGCAACAACCACAAAAACATCGTTTAAATGAAAGGTTTAATCATGCTTTTCACAGTAAAAGGGTCTGGATACACGAGCGCCGTCTAACGTTGAATTTTCGGCCGGGCTACACGAGCGCTGTTTTCGAAGCGTTACTGAGTATCAAACAAGCATGTTTAGTTCATTATGGATGCTGTCCAAGTAGGATGTGTGACAGGCTTGTGCCTCGAAATCATTAGACATGCAAAGGAAAATGTGAGACATTGGTGGGTGAGTGGGTTCACCCAGCATTATCGGACAGACTCTACTGGTCAATTTGGCGTGATGTTTGGAAACCCCTGAAAGAGAGGCGACAAGTTCTACCTTTATTACAGCTATAATCATTCATTTTGACATTATATAATGACGGCCTGCTTTCAACTTCACGAATAAATTTATCCGTGTCGGACATCTCTTGTGCTGTCTCTCATGATACTGGCGTAGCGAGGCATCTGTAGTAGAGGAGGCCAGAGGTTTAGCCTACTGATGGCCGTGTCGTGTAGTCAGGCAGGGCATTATAGCTCACGCTATTAACATCGACGCCGACGTTAGAAATTCCTGACGGGCACGTAACGCGTTCTATCGCAATGCTAGTAACGCTCGTGTAGTCCAAATTAGTGGTTTTCCATTGAAAAGCATGAGAAGATACCTTATTCTATAAAAGACAGCGTCAGATGGCGTCGCTAAACTGATATGAAATTCTGAGTCCTTGGGTAACGACATAAAAATAAAAAATAAACAAATAAAAAAAAATCGACCTATTCCCGCTTTATAAGAAGATCATAACACACTGACATTAAATCAACTACATTACTAGATGTACATGGATTAATAATCAAATGAAAATCGGGAAGGTTTATTAAGCTACGAGATAAGTGACGAAACTGAAAATTTTCTTAAGTTAGTTTCCTTTTCCATTCCCTTCCTATCATCTGTGTAAAAAGTCTTCTGACCATTCCGGACCCAATACCATCCCAAACAAAACCGTTAGATTCTCTCTCTCTCTCTCTCTCTCTCTCTCTCTCTCTCAACAACGAGCTAAATGCAATATGATTTCTTTGGACTTACAAACGCATATAAACCCTGTCAAGTATCCAAAGAAAATGCCTCGAGTAAAATCCTGGAGTTTACGAATTAAAATTAAATGTATTTACATTTCCCTCACATTCATCTTTCTCTCTCTAGCTCTCCATCAGTGTTAAACGAATGAATATTTAATTAGAAAAAAAGTTTAATTGCTCCATTTTTCTGTCCCGCCTCTGAGCTACAGGCGCGTAAATCCCAGTCACTAATTATCAAATTATTAAATTCTATAAACCAGTGTTTTTTCAACGGGAAAATAATGTCCCTCGCTCCGAGTACGTGTAATTAAGCTCTGCCTCTGGCGAGTATTTCAACACAGCTGGGTCACCATCCTCTTCGAATTTCGTGAACATCAACTACTGGAAGTGTTTAATTACGGTAGTTCATTACAAAGAAAACATAAATGTACACTATACGAAATAACTAAACAAAAGAAAGTGCAGAAAACTAACTCATGGAAAATTGAAAATAAATGCCCACAACATAACATAACTGTTAACAAGCAGCAATAACTTCTTTACACAATAAAGTTTTAGTCTCCCCCTTTCATTAAAAGGTAATTCTCCGCCAGTGAAATCTTTATGGCAACATAAATCTTAAAAATGCTGAGTAAATGGTGCATAATAAACCTGCACTGAGGAAATGTTGATGTATAAGAGCACAAGATAAGTTTGTGGTTCATCATCCCTCAATTACAAGAAATTGTGAACTTGAATTTCTGTGCATACTGTTATTAAATTTTCTTATTCGAATTCACAAATCGAAAAGTTTCATTGCATCCTTTCTTACACATTAAGCCTACTGTATATCTTTTAAACGGCATATCTTCAAGTGACGAATATGTGCATAACTACAACCTGCGACAAAGAAAGGACAACCTCCAATCTTCATCTTCCAGTGCTGTGTCCCCAACTGTAGCGAAAGGATGATTTTTGATCCTCTATACTCTTTCCGTGCTGAGAGCTTGCGCGCCTCTGGGGAAAAAGCTTGACTATGCATTCACTCGAGATTCGGTCAAATCGATTTTATTTCATTTGACTTGATTATACATAAACTGCTACATGTTATCAACACAGGTGGCTGTTGTAGATAGTGGTTTACCGAAACGCAGAACTATTTCGATTGGTGTCCTACTGGTGGACTTCATGATCTTTGTTGGTTTTAGTCTTCAGTAGCGACAAGAGTGTTGGTCCACAATAAAACAGGGTATGATCTGCAGATGATGCTGCTACTGTTGACTAACGTGTAATGAAGTTGATAAGAGATATCTGATACTATTCTGGTAAAATTTAAAAGTGTACTGATTTGGCATTTCACATCATGTACCTTCTCAATCATTTACTTTACATTTGCAACACTGATTATTCGAATTATTCGAAATATTTCATTATACTAGGCTTTAACTTTGATTAAACTTTCACAGTACTTGAAGAAATCATCTATGGCTATCAGAAAAATTTCATTGTCATAAAGACTCCCCATACTAAAATATATGGAATCAATATCCATACTTCAAATTTTCCGTTCTCCAATTATTGGAATAGTGACAGCATCCCCCAGAATTCTTTTTGCCAAAAGCAGATTTCTCGAACTGATGGCTTCTGTTTTTCTCAGCAATAATAAATACAGTGCATATCATCACAAGATTTCTCGTTCGACTGACTTCCCTCTATCTAAACAAGGAACTTTTGAGTACCTGCACCTAAAAACTAATGTTTACTACAATCTGTTTTGTAGAGCATGGGCCTTATATTTTGTTCAAGCAACACTTGCCCTGACCACATTCGCCCATTTTACTGTAAGTCTATGATAGTCATCCTGGTAAGCTGCTGATGCCAATGCTCACAAGTTTTTAAAAATGTAATATTGTATCTAAGAGCCTTGGTCTTATATTTTATGACTTACATTGTTACCTGTCAGTGTAAAGTATATATTTATCGCATTCTCGGTTTCTCTGTATCTGTTTTAATTTTTCTCTCATTTTTATATTTTTATCACACTCGAGCTATCAGTCCTATGTAAACTTGCTTTGCAAGTTATTGGCTCTGTAAGATTACTCTATAAGAATATTTTCTTATTTTTCAATAACAAGTTATTAAGTATGTGTTGTCTTCCAATCGTTGTTCTTGTACATCTGCCAATATTTTCAATACAGTATGACTCTGATCAGGGAACCCTTACCGTCTGTATCAGTGATATCCTATGTGATGGTACTGTACCCCAAACCTAGTAAATGAATTCCCACATAATTGAGTCTGGGCGTAAGAAACTTCTAAGTCCTTTAAATCTATTGCAATTACTTTTTGCTACTTGATTCCTTTAATCGCCCAACGTCTTTTTACTCCATTTTTACCACCCAACTGTCCTTGGGATATGTCTTCCCATTCTAGTTCTGACTCTGAGCAATGGCTATGTAATCCATAATTTCCAGCATCTTTGTAAACTCGAATGTTCATCATGTAATGCAGAGGTGGGCAACCTTTTAAGCATTTAGAGCAACCTATTGTTTTTTCAGGACGAGAGCAACAATCATTCTTTTTCCGTAATCATTTTTGAATAATAGATTAATATAGTTTATATTACCATTATGTTATAACTAAACCTTTTAAGTAGCGAACACTAAAATTTTATGATTAATAAGAATTTTGATATTAGATGTTATATTTTGTGTTGACGAAAACTTGTAAATGTAAAGGATGAACATGTCTTTGTTTCTTTTCTTCTCTTATTTTCTTAAAAGACATACTAGAAGCAAATCTCTTTCCATCCCCTCAGAATGAAGTACAGTAATTTTATGCTGCATGAAATGTAATTATAGATATAAAAAAAATACATAGCTATTGTAGTTATAATTTTATTTGGCTAAAAAGATTTTTTAGTTATATATGTGTGTGTGCGCGTGTGCGATGATGATGATGATGACTGTAATGATTCAACTCTTTAAAACCTGAGCTCCAAAGTCACAAAACTGATCGCTATGAAAGTCTGCCCAGTTAAGAGTTACTATAGTTTCAATGTGTTTTCATAATTTAAAAATTTTGCAAATTATAATTATCAGTAATATTTTAGCATTACCGTATCTGCTAAAAACTTCAGCATATAGAATTTTTATTCATAATTCTTATTCTGGTTATTCTATACTGACAAGTAAAGCATAGCATGTAAGTATAGTCACTTATTCATATAAAATGAGCTTTATATGCTTCTCTAAAGAGTATTGTCCTATTCATCTCTTCAGTGTTCCTTAACTCACTTTCAATATAAATGTAAAGATAAGTATTCGTTTTCATAAGTAACGATAATACATGGCAAAATTTATCAATAATCCAATCTTTCTTATTCATTATCTGAACACCTTGTCTTACATGGTTTGAAAATTTATCTTGCAAAAGAAATACGTTCAACTACGCTAAATAAGTCATCACTGGTAAATGTACGAAAGTATGACTTATAAGTGATGGAATAATCACATCCAATTCAAATCTTTCTGCTGGTGTCGAATTTACATTTTTTATGTGACAAACATTGTTATTAAAAATTTAGACTTTAAAAAAAATTTCTACGTAAATTATTTTAAATATAATATTCCGTGAAGTGTAATGTTTACGCAGGAAAGTATTCTGAAAGGTTGAGCTCATCAGTGTTAAAAATATAGTCTTGAGTTCTTTCATCATTTTACGAATTTAGCATCACTCATTTGCAGTGATTTCATCAATAAATCCTTTTAAATTCATCATAAATAAGAGACCTTTGATGGCCTTCTTTTCAGTACCTGCATCTCTGAGATTTAAATCAACTTTTTCTATTACATTTAATCATATTTAAGAGATTAAGGAGCTGGCGCAAGGCCTCATACATATGTCAGTTAGACAGCACCTACAGTGAATGAGAGCCCTCATGTTACTGGGCTGCAGACAATACCGAAATGGATGTACTACACCATTTCGGAAAGACACCTGCACTTTGACTGCAGATGATTCACGATTCTTTAACAGGATCATTAAACACGAACAACATTGTAACCTTACCTGATTTTACGATTTCTTTTCAAAAGCTCCTAACTAGATGTAAATGTCTGTCAGCTTACAAACAAACTGGGGTTTCTGTATATATTCACGCCAGTACGCTTCTGTGATAAAAGGCACATTACTGGCTTCTATGATAAAAGTAACGGTCATAATCCATTACAAATTAGAGAAGTACTATATTGTAACGCAAACCTTAACCCAGAATTTAAGTTTTTTAATTGATTTCCATATTTTTGCTTTTATTGGCCATTCTCTTTTAGAGCTTCGCAAACTACAATAGTCATAGCATCATCACCAGACCGAAATCAGACCTAGAATTATGGGCACTGTTGGCTTCTAATTTTTTCTGCAGAATGTGATGAATTGCTTCTTTTAGAGATGTTCAGAAGATAAACATCTCTTTTCACGCTGCACATTGTGCCTGCTGCTAAATTTATTGTTGGAGTGTCCCACACAGCCACATCTTAGAAGATAATGTTTCACTGGTGACTAAAACTATAATAGCTTTTCTAAATTTGTCCTTAACATTTCAAATCCATGTCCCCATTCTTGCCATAAGCTGCATTCTATTGCCATTAAATGTTTTATTAATGATTTAGACTCTCCAGTTGCATGTTTAATTATGTTAAAGGTTTTTGTTTACGATTGGTATATGTGAAATTATTCCAATTTCGTTGGTTTCTTAAAAACTTTCCGGTCCATATGTGTAAAATCCCATTTCGTTGGCTTCTTGAATACTTTCCGGTCCATTTGTGTAAAAGCCCATTTCGTTGGTTTCTTACAAACTTTCCGGTCCATAAGTGTAAAATTCCATACTGTTGGTTTCTTAAAATCCTATCCATATGTGTAAAATCCCATTTCGCTGGTTTTTTAAAAACATTCTGGTCCATATGTGTAAAATCCCATTTCATTGGTTTCTTCAAATCTTTCCAGTCCATATGTGTAAAATCCCATTAAGTTGGTTTCTTAATAACTTTCTGGCCCAAACGTGTAACACAGTAAATAAACTAGAGATAATTTAAATTCAATTTAAGGTCCGATTATTCTTCCCTTTCTTACAATTTACGTCTGAGAAGTTTCCTTTCACGAAATGCAAGGAAATGTACTATTTGCTTCTCCATCGACACAAGGTAGAGGTCAGGCGTTCATTCTAAATACAAATTCCGGAAATCAAAAAATCAAAATATCTCTAAAATCCGCAGCATCTTGCAAAACGTGACGAATTTGGGGTTTTCACTGTTTTCTAGTATTAGCTTAGTTTAATTGCTTTTATCAAATATCATATATAACCCCACCATACAAATACAAATCAAATATGGATGTATAACTATGAGTTTACGAATACACAACAAAGCACAAAAAGTTAAACCTTGAAAGTTTGAGGCAATAAGAATAACATTTTCATTACATAATGAAAATTTTATAAAAGTTCCTGAACACTCATTTATCGCGAACATATGTTACAATATCAATATCAATACAATACTACAACGCTAATTAAGAAAAATAAATTTACCGAGCATTAAAATGCTAAAAAAGAAAATGAATACTGAAAATACAAATTAAATTAAGCGAATTTCTTTGTGATTTCAGCTAATGATAATTGTAACTAAATTATTAACATTATGCTTCACTTAACAAAATTTAACTGCACACGAAAATAACGACTGATTATGTAACAATGAATAAATGAATTTAGGCTATAAAGCTAAAAACTGGACAGACAGTCATCCGATCAGCACTTAAGACAGCGAAAAGGAAAAGGATGCAGTGGATGGACAGAAATTTAAGAAGATCAAGATAATAACTGACATGACATAAAAGGATCTAAAGGTGAAACTCGGTAATAATAGTGGCGAGGATGGACAGCATGGTGGAAGACAGGAAGCGGGGATGGAGTTGTCAAGTGTAAAAAGTGATGAAGGGACACTGCAAACACCGGATGTTGAATAATGCCTTACGGTTGTGCATATAATTCACAGATGTTTATCAGAATGTTGATGCATTTTGTATATTATTACTTATACGAATGCAAGCTTTTGATCCTAAAGGATAATCGGAGCTCCACAGCTCATCGACCCTCTTTTGACCCTCAGGAACTTACCGACCATCTAGATCGTCTCACCGGCTTTCCAGGTAGATATCACCACTTTGGAGACCCTAATTCAGGGCCGTCCAACCCCATGCCCGTGGGCCAAAAGTGGCCCGTTTGATTTTGAAAGTGGCCCGCGAGAGAAAAATAGTCATAGAGATGTGTGTAAATTGTCAGCTGTATGCAAAATCAATGTACCTTTGTTTCAAGAAGAATTAATTGAAATGAAAACTAATTATGCCCACCAAGATGTGAAGTTCGATTTTTGGACACAAATATCCTGCTCACATGATTACCCACACATTTCTGATTGTGTCAAAACTATTGTGAATGTTTGGTTCAGCTTGGCTCTGTGAGAGCACATTTTCATTCATGAAGTTATTAAAGTCAACATTACGATCCTCAATTAGTGACGTAAATCTTGAGTCCGAATTAAGATGTGCTCTCACTAATTTTCACCCTGAATTTTTCAAAATAATAAAGTCAAGCTGTTATCAGCATTCCCACTAAATTTACCTTTGTTTGAATTAAATAAACTCTTGTTTGCCCTCTTTAAAATATATTTCTTTGAATTCCTCTGAAATAAGTCCTTGTCATTTTCAAATCGATAATTTCTAAGTAATATATATATATATATATATATATATATATTATATATATATATATATATATATATGTAATATATATATATATATATATATATATATATATATATAATATAGTAATATATATATATATATATATATATATACATATATATATACATATATATATACATACACTTATATACATAAACACACACACATACATACATACATACACACAGGTGGCCCGCATGACTTTTTGTTTTTTTTCAAGAGTGGCCCTCAGACTAAACAACTTGGACGGCCTACCCTAATTGGTATATATATTCTGCTTGTCTGCCGTTTTAATTCCAATGTATATAAAAGAGTTTGCTGCTATAT
>NC_087206.1:41760323-41798199 GCF_015104395.2 Macrobrachium nipponense
GCTGCTATATATATATATATTATATATATATATATATATATATATATATATATATATATATATATATATATAGGCTAATTCAACACGCATTTTTTTAGTAACACACAAAACATGCAATCTGACACACGCACAGGTCAGAGAGAGAGAGAGAGAGAGAGGGAGAGAGAGAGAGAGAGAGAAATAATACCAAACCTGTATTATAGGGCCTGAAACGATAAGGCTACAATGCGTAAAACGTAATGGAATAACAATGTCTTTCATGATGCTGCATCTCCATTAACTATACCTGATATTCCATGCTAAAAACGGAAAAAGATAATTGAAAATAGCTACTCTGAGAGAGAGAGAGAGAGACGGGGAGAGAGCGAGAGAGAGAACGGAGAGAGATCACCATCGCCAAACGTCATCACCGCATAACGATAAATTGCATTATCAAAATAGGCTCGCTTTCCCTTGCCAAACGGGCACCATTTAATTTTGGTCCTTCTGGCTGGGCCCATAAAGGTGGTATTGGAATGACCGGCGTGCGTTTTCTCATCACCGAATGGCGACCCTTGATGGTAATCGGTTGGAATCTGCCAATTCTTGTTGGCCATAAACACATATCGAGTTAGTTTTTCATTTGAAGGTTCGTGTATTCCAGGAGACAACTGGGAATAATATTTCCGTTCTTCGCTTCAAAAAAATATACGTTTATATTTCTCCATTTCTGATTTCTGGATCATTTTATGAAACGTTTCAACAGAACTGGATGCCATTTTATCTACCTTTTAACAGGACCGAACTGTGGAGTCTGTTCATGCTTAGCATCCATAATAATAAAATTTAAGAGCAAGCCTAGGGGAAGTAGGATAACACTAGTCCTTCCATATTAATATAATCAAGTTGCCGTTGGAATTTTCTTTAAATGTTTTATCTTGTAAATTTACTTCAATTCCATCTAACTATACCTTCGGCTCATGTACAGGTCTACAAACATGAAATCAGAAACTATTATGTAATATTAATAGCGGTCTGCAACACAAAAAGGAAAAAAAAGCCATTACATTGTACAGCTTTGCTCTTAAGTGATACATGACTGCACAGGATTTCGTTTAAAATTCTCAAACTGGGACACCTAGCATGCCCCATATTTATCTAACATTTCAATGCAAAAACGCGATTATTTCATACAATAAGGCCATAATATGTTTCATAAAAGTTAAATTTGTCATATATTTCAAAACTATACGAAAATATCGTGTAGCCAAATTTCAGAAAAACACACGAAACACTTTCAAACTTCGTTTACTCACAGCGAGGCGTTGACAAAAAAACATCAGTTCAAATGTTAGAAGAAAAGAACTGTCATAACATTAATATTGCTTCCAATGCAATCATACGATTTGAATGAGTCCTATTTGATTGTTTTTACATCTCAACTCTGAAAAAATGTAAGTAAATATGAAAGTATTACTATAGCTAGAACGCATCCATCGATATCAACAGGCGAGTGGAATTTGTATGATGCAACCATTAAAGAGGCGACACAACATGAACCACCTGGAACATTGGTCTACAGTGAATAGCGACAATAAATTGTCTTTAAAACATTTATTTTATATCTGTTAGAGGAATATTTGGGTTCTCATAAAAATAAATTATTTAAGTTATATTTTTAACCACTTCAAAAATTATGGCCTACTAGAAAATATTCGCCTATGCAATTATTCTTTTGTTCCTAGGCCTAGGTGTATTAGATTTCTTTACTAATATAATACAATACACTTCTCATTAATATTTCTGTATAAACAGTTTCTGGCCAGAAAGGATATGAAGTTACCTACACATTCTTGCACTTTGTTACCCTATGAATGAATAAATTATACGCCAAAAGTGAGCAGAGGGAATTTTTCAGTATAAGATATTTTAAGCCAGTTCCATAAAATACTTTAAGCCAGTTCCATAGGCCCTGATATTAATACTAATCGATATTTCAATTAATAGTCATCTTCTCCGTATCATAAAATCATCATCTTTCATTTTTCTATACAGTTTACGTAACTATGCAGATAATTTCTTTAGTAACGGAGATTACATCTCAGAAGGCTTAGATTATTTTTATCCCTATAGTGCAATGAAGTGTTTAATGCAGGGGTAGGAGCCTTTTATTTGGAATGTATTTGCAAGGCAGGAGAAAGAACGGGGCAGAAGTCGCATTAGCATTAATTTAAAAAAAAGGAAACGGCTAAAAAGAAACAGGCGAGGAAATTATAATTAGAGTCATTTGAATGGTTGTCAGAGGTTGATGAGAAAATTTTGAATGCTGAAAGGCTATGGCTCTGTGAAGTACTTGGCTGTCGAGCTGTAGGAACGCTGTCATTTTAAAGTCTGAATAAGGTCAATAAAGTACGACTCAATATGGCAAAAGTTTAAAAGGAATGAGGAAGAATCATTATCACCTTGTATTAAGGAAAGAAGTGATAGAAAGGGATGTAAGAATCCTAGAAGATTAACATGTTCAAAACATCTGAGAAGGCGATGGGAGTTGTTTGAATGGAGGGAGGCAAATAAAAGTAGCGTTTTTTTTATATAGGAAGGTATAAGCGTAGATTTAGTGTTTACTATGAAGCAGTTGAATAAGAAGTTTCCAAGTACATGGAGGTACTTACTCCATCAGAGGAAAAACAAGTACCTACAAAAAGTTTATGAAAGAACTGAAAGATAATTAGAGAGTGACGAGGATATGTATAGTATATTATGGTATATATATTTACAGTATATATTTGTTAAGCGCAATATGTAGTTTTTATGATGAAAGTGATGCATATTTAAAAACGGAAAAAACACGAGTAAAAAAAATTGAAGTATTTCTGATGTTACGAATTCTGCATAGGTACTCTTAGAACTTACATGGCCACTTTTATCAAACAAGACTTGTCATGGCTGATAACAGTTAAGGAAAGCTGAGGACAGTGTCGACTCTATCAAGAGTAAGGTTATACGGGTTAATGAAAGCTAAGTAGACATATCTGACGAATGTCATTATGGAGAGTGGGGGATCAACTGGTTATTCAAGGATAATACGTCTGTAAAACATTGCGAAATAGAACATCTTGTTGTGAGATAAAGCAAGTTATGTAAGAACTGAGCTAATCTTAGAAACTAAAAATGGATACTTATGACAGCTGTAAATGTGGAATAACAAAAGTTGAAAGAGCATCAAGAGGTAAAGAGGTTGGAAAGGGTGAAAAAATTGTGAATTGTTTTTTTACTGACAAAATGTAATCCGAAGGTGAGCAACGAAGCAAGGTTGGAAAATGAGGACTGAGAAAAGTACAAAATGTAATCCGAAGGTGAGCAACGAAGGTTGAAAAATGAGACTGAGAAAAAGTACAAAGTTGAAATGAGCAGAAAACTGGGATTGACTTCTGATACGTAAGAGAATACATGTATGATAAAAAAAAGGAACACATAAATCGAAAAGGAACTGTTAATGAAGCTCCCATGAAAATGTAAAACACTAATGTCATCCTGTGGCAGGGTTTAATTTGGAGGTTCTTTCACGATTCATATGTTACAGAAAGAATATGGCGGTGCCATCTGCCTTTTTTCAGGAAATTAATGCTACTGGTTAGAAAGACAGAAAATGCGTGTCTATCTATCTATCTAAATACACACACACACACAACACACACACACACACACACACACACACACACACACACGCACACATTATATATATATATATATATATATATATATATATATATATATATACATATATATATACTATACTATTGTTATTGTTGTTATTTAGTAACCATAATATAATGATTAAATACTGACTGAATATATTTAAAAATTCAAATAAAAATACGCAAGCATACTTAAACCACAAACTTCCAAATCTTTCAAATGCCAACTATTTCCTCTACCAAAGAAAAGGCAGTTCAGGAGACTATCTGGAGGAACAGGCCATCAGGTTCTCCGGCCTTGCCTCGTTACAGGACTCTCGAGACCTGTAGGAGGACAATTTCTACTGTCACGGCAATGGTTTCAACCTACCAGAGACAATAACCTGCCCAACGGCATTTCCATGTTCGAAGATCTTTGATAACACGGCAGCCATTTATTTTTCGTGTGTGCAGAATGCCATACGACTTCTTACATTTCTATTCATCCCCATTTTCATAATTACATAATCAAGTGACTGTGATCGTAGTGTCTCGATAAACCACAATCGCTTCTAGAAGCATAAGAAGCCATCTCCACATTATAAAGTTAAAAGAGATGTTTCGAAATAGTAAGCAAGTAAGAGAGAGAGAGAGAGAGAGAGAGAGAGAGAGAGAGAGAGAGAGAGAGAGTCTGACTTTCCTATAAAGTGCCTCCCAAGGACATCTTACGCTTTGATTTGATGGGAACTTTAAAGTTCTCCTGGAAGTGCTTACAGCCAGGCAAGAGAACCTCTATCCTAAGCCATCCGAACGGAGGACTTCGAATGATCTTGTGTGAATGAGATTGCATTGGCTTCACTGCACTCGACAATTTGGCTTGAAATAAAAATAGAGAAAAAAAGTCTTCTTAGTTGGGACTATAATTTAAGAAAACAAGCATCTACATGTTAAAATGATGTCGAAACATATCAACTAAGAGATCGCACACGAATATCATACCATAAACTGGTTACTTTTACTTGATAACCATAATGACGTCTGAACTTCTTGAAATCCATACACTTTTTTGGAAATGCCTGTCACTACCCGCCTTATATCCAAGCTGGAATACATAAACGATCTTTCACCTCTCGTGGCAGGGTTGGACTCCACGCATCAGAGGTTCCAGAGACAATGAGCTGAAGGGTTTTGCTACGAAGACGAATTTAAATCTAGTTCAGCTCATACATACTACAGATATCTTTCGAATTCAGACAGATTTTTATCGAGTGACTAGACCCAATCACACCGTCAAGCTAGTATTTTAGCGGTCATTATTAATTTCCTTCACTTATTTCTGGTTTACGAAATCTTGTCGTGATGAGTATATTAGAAAAGTGTAAGTAAAAAAAATTAAGAAACCATTATGGCTGTCACCAATACATCGATGTCATTGTTGACTTCCTTGCAAGTATATACGTGTGTTCGTCCTGGGAAGATAAAACAATAAAGAAAAGCATCATTACACTTTTCTTTCAGAGCAGAAGAAAACCAAATTTCTGGATAGAGCATAACAGTCACAAGGGGGTTGACCGGAGGTATATCTGGTCATTATCCGATTGAATTATAGATCAATAAAAGGTTTCAGTAGAAAAGGAAGTGGCTAACATTCGGCCTTAAATATGATTAAGCCAAATTACTTTTGTAAGTAGGAAGTGAGAACAGCGCGCTGGATGATATATGAAAAATGAACCAGGGTTTTAAAAACAATTAAGTAAAGGAGTATATGATTATGAAAAATTCCAGGATGGGGTCACAGGCAGCAGGATATGCTTGGAAGTGGAGGAAACTGGAAAGAGGGAATATAAGCAAAAAGTGGTGGGATACAGAAATAAAAGGTTCAATGAAGGAAGACATAAGAGAAGCTGAGGTGATGTTGCTTGATAAAAAGATATCATTTATAGGTAAACAAGTGTTTGGATAAGAATTGACCAAGAAACCGAGAAAGAAAAAAACAATAATGAAGTACTTTAAATAACAGTTATCCTCCAGGGAACTAAGAATGGAGAGATAACATGACAAGCAAGTGCAAAAATGAGAAATGACAGAATAAGTGTTTTAAAGATTTGTTTGAATGTACGGCGTTGGAGAGGCACTGTTGAATAATGCAAAAGAGAAAGATGTTAATGTACGTAAAGCCCTCAAACAATCTGGAGAGTGAGTGCTAAGAATGTAATGTGGGCAGTCAAGATGTTGGGAAATAGAAGGAAACTAGGGACTAATATTATTACAAATGTAATGCTATGGTACGACAGCAAAGGTGAGGCTAAATACTGATCAGTAGTATGAGAAAAAATTTCCACAGGCAAGGTTGATCGAAGTAACCAAGAATTAACATGACATACTACTTGCTGTGCCAAGGAACTGTACATAAAAATTTTGATTGTGAAAGTAAGACTGATAGGGGATAAACAATACATGTGTAGATATAGACAAGGATGATGATAGGGAAATGATGGGGAAATCACGTGTTATGAAAAAACTGTGTGAGAGGTTTTAGAGTAAAAAGAAAAATGTGTCTGTAGAGAATTCACAAAGATGCAATATGGAGGTAGCTGAAAATGCATGGATAGTGAATACAACAATTGTTAAGAGCAATTAAAAGTTTTGATGGAAAAGAAAAATTGTGCTGGAATGTGTAGATGGGACGGGAACTGGTTTTAAGCAAAATTGGGTCTGTTATGTATTCAGTTACTTAATTGGGTTCGTTATGTATTCAGTTACTTAATCTCTTGATTGATTGATGGATGCAAGAAATCAAAGAAAGGGCATTAGATGTAAGGGTAATGTGGCGAGATACGAATATGGGTAAGTTCACGTACCAAAGAAAACTACCAAAGACTTGTAGGAGAACTGATATTAAGATCAGTTCGGTCAGAAGCACTGATTGGGGATAGTGGGTAGAATCTGCCAATAACAGTGAGAGAGTTTGACAGTAAATGGAAACTATGAAAATTAAGCGAAGAATGTTAATTTGGAATAAGCGTTACACATAATGGCAGAACGAGAAGCGGTAGATTATATAATATTTGAAGCAAAGAATGTAGCAGGGTTGGTGCAAAGGTGTGGAAGAAAACTGGAATGTCTGATGAAGACAGGCTTGAATTTACTAAGACTATTGAAGCTGCTGGGATGCATTGTGTAGTACAGTAGGTGTAGGAAATGGCAATAGGAAATAAGCAATGTGTAGTTTGTAGAAGTTTTGAGTCAGGGTATTCTGAGATCTTTCAGTCACTCGAAGGAATGGAGGAAGACAGATTGGGTAAAATAGCGTGTAAATTGCAAGTTTCAGTGGATGGAAGAGAGAAAGGCTAGGAAAGAGACTTATTCATAATTAACTAGTGTATGAATGACAAGGACTTTATAAACATGAACCAATAGCATATGTGTAAGATTTAAGTTGAGCTAAGATACAGAATCAGACTAGTCATGGTATTGTGTCCCGGTGTTCAACCCCCAGCTAATAACTGTTTCAAGAAAACCAAAATAGCAGTATTTCATGTTTCTCATAATTTTAAACTGCTTTCATATTTGAACACAAAATAATTAAATCAAGTCTCTAGCTTGTTTATGTCTTCTTATCCTACTTCACTGGACCATAATCATCCACTCCAAAGGTCTTGAAACATTTTTATTTTAATATACCTCACTGGAACGACATTTTGCTCTTGAATATGATTCCCCTTCGGTAAAATTCATAGGATACTCAAAGAATCTTACAATATATGTCTTCGAGGCCACATCACAAATTGACGGTTTGCCAAGAATTGCAGTACGTTAATAATCTTATGAATACATTAAAAGAAATAAATTTTATCTTCGGGATATTAATCAAGCAGGCAGGAAAAACTTGATTATGTTAATGCCTTATTTTCCAAATAACAACAGAAGAAAAAAAAAGGATAAATATATTAGGCATGGCCAAAAATATCTAATTAACTAGGTCAAAACGGCCATTCAGTAAGCTTTGATATTTTCATTTGGAAAAGGAAAGTATAAGTCCTATGATTAACATTTATAATCCATATAAAGGTAATATTATTCTTTATTTTGGGATACATTTAATTGATAACCGACAAAACAATAGTGAACTGATAATAGAGAATACAATAACTGGATTATTGAAATTAACAGCAAAATATAGAATCGATTCAGCACACTATCCCTTACCATGCTGCCTGCGGAACTGTAGAGAGATTAAATGGTGTCCTAAAGAGTATGCTTAAGAAAGTTTGAAGGTCTAGGCTATTTAACACTAATTACTTTGATTTTAGATGTCTACATTAAAGTTGCCACAGGAAGATCTTAACTAACGCTTTGCTTCCTTATACAACAAATATAACAACTCAGGTATAGCCCGAACATTGCTAACTGAACAACTCGGATATAGCCCGAACATTGCTAACTGATAATTTCCTTTTCATAAATCTAAAATCTTACATAATAATCGCTTATGGGGAGAATTTGATGTAAAAGCACATTAAAGTTTATGGATAATTTCGTATAATCAAATGACAGATATATTATTTTGATGTTATGTCAATATATCTCAGAGTCCTTTAAGTTTAGAGTATTGATAATGACTCCTAGAAAACGTGATCCTTCTTAGCTATTGATATTAAAATTACTTATAAAATACATATAACTTACTTTTAAAATTTGTAAAATATTCATAAATATATATCAATACATTTATAGTATAAAATTTTAGATATATATATAATATATATATATATATATATATATATATATATATATGCATACACAGACATACATGCATACATACACACACACAATCAAACACACATATATATACATATATATAAATATATATATATATATATATATATATATACACACACACACACACACACACACATATATATATATAATATATAATATATATTATATATATATATATATATATAATATATATATATATATATACATATCTCAAAAGAAAATGTGGTGGTGAATTGTTAATCTCGGCTTTTTCTGTTTAGAGACAGGAGCGCTTAGTGACAAGTGCTTGGCTCCTCGAAGATTTGTGACCATGCGATCTGAAGGTTGATGACATTTTCAGAGATCACATAATTGGGTCGTGTGGTGCGCTCGGTTGCTTTGGCACTCCGAAAGCCGTGCCGTGTTCATAGCGTGTGGTGTATGGGTCCTAACGATAAGGGATGCAAAAAGAAGAGGGGACACTCCTTGATTACTTGTGTCGTGGTATAGAACACACATTGGAGAAGGTTCAAGGACACCCATCGCAAGGCAGAGCAACACGAGACTTTGGAAGAGTTACCCTTTGAAAAGAGAAAGAGAAGTGTAATGTGTACACGTTCGTTTTAATTATCTTTTATATGTTGGAGTGATGTAATAAATATGTCTCTTAATTACAGATGGGTTCATGGCACCATATAAAAGAATGGGTTCTCTAAAGACTTTAATGACCATTTAAATGGCGTAATTAATCAGACGGTGAGTTTAGGGGAAGTGTTTACTTAAACTTTAATCAGGAGAGGAGAATGACAGTTTATGTTTTTTTTTTAGGGGGGGGGGGGGGGGGGGTCAAACTTTATTCTTTTAACTCCATTTTATATTCATTTTGTTCCATTTAATGTTTAGCTAATTTGCGAAATAAAAAGTATATTTTTGTATCTACGAGGATTCATTAGCCCAGTTTGCATTTTTAGCACATGCAGAATGATAAGCAGCAAAGAGAGGTAAGGGAGTTGCCTATTTGTTTAATTTGTTTAAACGAGTGTCATTTGGTCCTAAAAGCTCATCCATATATATATATATATATAATATATATATATATATATATATATATATATATATATATATATATATGTATAACTGAATCACGAAAGTTAGGAACATGAAAAATCCATAAATAAAGATAAATGCCACAAAGGAAAAATAAACGAAGGAGTCTGCAAGATCTTTCGACTTTAAAAGTCCTTTACTGAGCAGATACTGACAAAAATACGAGAAAAGACAATACAAGAAGGTTCGTATAACTGACAGATAGGGATTATAAAGGGATTAGTACCTAGAATCCGACACACCTGGAAGATAAGAAACCTTCCCAAACAAGCATAAACAATGGGCCTTTAATTGCACCCAATGTTTATGCTTGTTTGGGAAGGTTTCTTATTTCAGGTGTGTCGGATTCTAGGTACTAATCCCTTTATAATCCCTATCTGTCAGTTATACGAACCTTCTTGTATTGTCTTTTCTCGTATTTTTGTCAGTATCTGCTCAGTAAAGGACTTTTAAAGTCGAAAGATCTTGTAGACTCCTTTGTTTATTTCTCCTTCGTGGCATTTACTTGGAGGAATAATGGGAGAAGACGCCTTGCTGCGGGATAAGTGAAGCCACTCAGGTCGCTGGCCGCCATATTGGGACTGGCAACTGAATCCCTGGGCCGACCATAGGTACGCGACCTTGCGATGACTAAGGTGTCATAATTTTTATTTTTGATATGCTATGTTATTTTAATTCGTTCTTTTAGTTTTCTTGTGTGCGTACTCTTCTGCTTACGGTACACATAATTTCGTGCTCCATTTTATCCGCAGACAGTTAACACGTTTACTGAAACTATAATGCCTTGATGAAAAAATAAGTGAATTTGAGGGAAGTGAAGCTACTATTGAATTCATTATGGTATTCAACACCTTATTTGACATATCAAATTCTCGAAATCTAAATACCAAAGGATTTGAAAGACCAATTCAGAAGAATAATGCAAGTGATATTAAAGATTTTCTAATAAAAGCAGAAACATATGTCAGATCTTTGAAACTTCAGGATGGTAAAGACATCTTAGAATACGATCGAAAAACTGGTTTAATTGGCTTTCTCTATTGCATACGAAGTCTTCAGATTCTGTACGAAACCTGTATTGCATCAGATGGTGGGCCTTTACAATTTTTGATGACCTACAAATTCAGTCAGGATCATATTGAACTATTCTTTGGTCAAGTAAGAAGTATGGGAGGCCATAATGATAATCCAACAGCGAGACAATTCTCTGCTGCTTACAAAAGGCTACTTGTACACAATGATTTAATGCCATCGGAGTCGGTGCCCATATTAACTGCTTCAAGCAGAATAAAAGAGCAGGTTGCAGTAAGGAATATAAATGCTTTTGTTTCAAGACATTGAGTTTTAGAAGTTCAAGAAGCATATTCAGATGACAAGGAAGATGACCATGATTATATTCCAAACCATTACCACTTGTCAAAATGTTCATTTAAAATAGTAGCTTATATTGCAGGCTTTGTTGTTTTTAAGTTAAAAAAAAAAGTCTTTACAGTGTGAGGTCTGCATTAACGTTAACAGACGCTCATTTTCGTCACACCTCATCAAATTAAAAACCAAAGGAAAATTGGTGTATCCATCAAATGATGTTATTGATATATGCAATACATGCGGAAAAAAATATGAGGGAAATGTTGTCTTGCAACAAAACACTGGGGAGAGTTAACTTCCATAAATTAGTTAGTTCAGTATTGGCAGCTTACAGAGGCAAAACAATATTTTCAGAGTTCGATTATCACACGTATGATACTCAACCATTGGACAATCACTTGCATTTACTGATTAAAACAATGACTGAAAAATATTTGCAAGTGAGATATAATTATGCTGGTAAGCAGATTACTGCTAAACTTCAATCGCAGGTCGCAGGAAAGAGTCGCCAGATATATACTAAGTTAATTCATTTAGCGGTCAATAATTCCCAATAGTAGGCGATAACAAACAGCAAGGACTAAGGAATTAGCAGACATAAAGAGAATAGCTTTAAATTTGTGCCAGTAATAGGTTATATGTATATAAGATTATGAAAAATTTGTATTGTATTTCTGGGTAATAAATTAAGGTATTATGTATGATGAAATAATTAACTATGTTCTTTAAAAGAATGATAAAATGTCTAACACTTTTCGCCTCCATTTATGCCATGAAAAGACGCATTATGAAAATAAAAGATGGGAAAAGTAACTGAAGCGTTTCTATTAATCCTTATGGTGTGGTCTCTCTTTTGCCAGTCCTAGGCGTGGCTGCCACGCGGTCAACTGGCTTCACTTTACTGAACGGTCTGACCCATGCGGGCGTTCTCCTCCCATTATTCCTCCAAGGGCAATTTATCTATATATATATATATATATATATATATATATATATATATATATATTATATATAGATATTATATATATGTATATATATATTATATATGTATATGTATAGTACATACTATATATATGTATAATTATATATATATATGATATATATAAATATTTTATGGATATAGAATATATATATATATAGTTAAGAGAGATATATAATATATATACTTATATATATATATATATACGATATAGATATATATATATACCACACACAATATATATATACATATATACACACACACATATATATACATATATATACACACATATGTATATACATACATATATATATATATATATATATATATATATATATATATATATATATATATATACACTTACTGCCACACCTACATATGTTTTGTATATAAAACCTTATAAGACACCCTATGTCCATATTTTACCAGTGATCAGGAGCACAGAAGGAAACACTTGAAATATATGGTTGCAACGATCAAATAAGTGTTTTATGGGCCTTTTATTTTCATATTATACTGTTGTATTACAGTAAAAGATATTCATATATATACATATATATTACAAATTGTAAAAGAACTTTTTATTTTTCCTAGGATACAAAACTATCCTTTAACAGATGGAGTTACTCGTACAAGGTATGCTTCTGTTGTCTTGATTCAAAATCAAACTCTATCACTTAGGCATGTGGCTTGTCATGACCTCATGCACCCTACCTCGTCCACTGTGTGAATCAGCCTCTATACCCAGTCTAACATTAGTGCTGGCTGGGGATATCTCAACTACCAGAGGGACAGCTGAGGAGGGGAAAAATTAAAATTTGTAATTTGTTCCGACAGAAATACAAACCTACGGTTTCACATATGGAGACTGACTATTAAGCGGAAGGACAATTGGTCCCTACTAACCTGGATGGGCATGCCCCATGCACAAGGCCTTTTCATGCCTCAAGAAAATCATGAAGCCTGCAATGTCTTTCACAGACATCTCAAGGGAATCGAAATCCCTCTGACTAGTAAACCCCAATGGAGGAAGCACTGAGGGTGTCCATAATGGCAGCTGGAGAGTCCCCTGAAAATTCCTTCTTTCTGAGGAGCTGCTGGATAGTCTCAAACAATGAAGCTGGACAGCAGCTACATTGAGATCGCACCAACAGGTGTAGTAGAATGGCATCCCCAGACCTTGAGACTGGTAGAGCCTGTTAAGTATCCTTCTCAGTTGACTGAGTGGAAGGAGGTGCATGTCCATGTTGTCCTATGGATGTTGAATAGTTTCCTGCTTTGCCGCCCTTTGATCTGGAATCAGATAACACTATGGTGGTATCTATTCATTGTTAGCCACCACAAGGATTTTTGCTACCTCATGGTTCAGTGACCAATCGTCCCAATGATTTGTTTTTCCTTGATCAGCTGGTCAGCCATGATGACCCTTTTTCCTGATATGTACCTGGCTGTCAGTTCTTGGTACTGGAAGGCTGCCCTCTCCTCCACAGTCACTGTCACCTCAGAGAGGGTTGGGGAGACTGTTCTTCTTTGTTGAATGATGTGGACGACCTCTGTTGTGTGTCACTCATGATGATAACTGAGTGACACAAGGTGGTGCTTTATGTATTGGATTGCCAGCCATACTGTCCTCATCTCTAGAAGATTTGTGTTCCTCTCTCTCTCTCTCTCTCTCTCTCTCTCTCTCTCTCTCTCTCTCTCTCTCTCTCTCTCTCTTTGGGGTTCCATGTCCCTGAAGTGCACTTTCTGTTGAGGCATGCACCCTACCCTTTCCAGGAGGTGTTGGAGAATGCTAACATCAGGTTGACTGGCTCCCTTCACCATGCTAGATCTTCCCTTATTTTCTCTTGTCACTGTGATGGGCTGCAACAAGTCCTCCTTCAATTAGCATCAAGCCTCCTTCATCTGCCACTGGAGTGATCGGAGGTGTACTCTGCTCCTTGAAACCAGTCTCTCAAGGGAGACTGGATGGCCCTGCAGGCTCTGCCACTTTTTGGCCAGTAGGGTGTTCTGGGAGAGGAAGTATAAGGAGATGTCCAACAATTTTGCTATCGCTCCTCCAAGGGGAAGGCTCTCACCAGTTCCATGTTGAGTTTCATTACCAGATACTTGATGTACATCTTTGGCTCCAACTCAGACTTGGGGAGGTTCACCAAAATACCCAATGCCTGACATGAGGTCATAATAATCCACCAGCTCCTCTATTTAATAAAGGCTAAGTTGATTTCATCATAATATGTAATGCTACAGATGTTTTTGTACTTTTATTACACCATTACCACAATCATAACCTAAAATGTGAAGTAATGATGGAAGCTACTTCTGGGGGATGTAGTCAAGTAAACATCAAAGCTACTGTTGAAAAACCCCACCCCATAGTTTCAAACATTTTAACAGCACAAGCTTTATCTGGCTGTGACATAACATAACAATTACATTGAATAGGAAAAACATCATAATTACATCGAATACGAAAGACAACTGTTGTAAATGTTTTAAGACAAGGTGACCAGATTGCTGGGCTTGGTGATATAAAAGCAAATTTGTCATGTGTAATACAACAAACAACTACATTTATATCACGCAGCTACGGCATAGTCTCAAAAGCCTCTGACACTATGTCTGACATTAGGTAAGCAGTTTGGCAGAAAAAAGTTAACCAATAAAGTTGCAGGAGCTCCCCAGTTAAAGACATTGCCTGGGAATGTGCTGATGAAGCCAATCCACCCCTTATAGACCCGATTGACTGTGGGTGGGAATTTGACCCTACTCATACTTTTCCAATGCCAGTTACCACACCCAAAGGAGTATCATGTGCTCCAGAATATATTCTGCAGCTTATTAAATGTCCTTGTGCTATTGAAGGGAATACACGTGGAAGTGCAAATTGTAGTTGCTTGCAGGCATCTCTAGGATGTACATTGTTTAGTCAATGTAAAAGTTCAGTCGAGTGTTTGAACCAATTCACTAAACTGATGAAAGAGAAATGGAGACGAAGAAGAAAGAAATGAAGAAGAGGTTATTTTTAGCAACATTTTAAACGATAGCTAGCTAAATGCAGTACCAGTCTTTCATAGTTTGTGCGGTGTAATATTGATAACTATTTACATCTTAAAAGATTTTTCACGGGGCATTTTTCTGAATGTTAGTAATTTTGTTCTCAATGATGGCCAGGTTTTTTTTTCAAAATAACAATTGATGAAACTATTCATCTGTTCAAAAGAATAACTTAATAAAATTGTCATGCTGCAGTATGAACTTGAAAAAAATTTTTGTCATGTAAATCCCTCAAACTTACTTAACACATAGATCATTTTCCCCAAAGGTGACAGTGTCACCCAGCAATTTTTTATTGGTTATACCTTATAGTATTGGAAAATGTATTGGTAAATGCAAAAAAACATTGGATTCTCAACATTACCACTTCATGTGGAATTTTCAGTAGACTAGTAGTTGGTTGTGTAAGGAACGGGTGTGTTTTCAGGCAGGAATGGGACAATAACGTTGTTTTCAACTATACTTGTTAAACTTGGTCAAAAGATCTTGAAACTTGTTAGGAGTTTGTTGTATATTAATGTTCCAGTATTTTGGACTGATGGTGAACATACCCGTGAGATTTCCTTTCATGTTATTATAATTTCATAGTACTGTGATAATATAGAAATTAAAGTGGCAGTAATGGTGCTAGTACCCAGAATAGTCATAGTTGATCATAAGTTTTGATTTCTAGTCAAGTTACTTGTGATTAAGCTTAATATTATTGTCGTTGTTGTATTTTGAGTAATTAACAAACTCTGGGCTAATGAATAAGTGTAATTTTGAAGTTATTTAGAGTAAATGTATAAAATTTATATCATTGGCTAAAGGTATTTTTGTTTTTTTGATAAGGCTGTTCAGCTGGGTTTAACAACTGAGGAAGCTAAAGTATTTGTTATGGAACAGCTAAAAGTTATTCAGGAAAGGGAAGATAGGTTAGCTGAAAGAGAGGATAGGAGAAGGAAAGAGAAAATGGTTGAAAAGGAGAAAGAAAGGATTGAGAATGAGAAGGCAAGGGCTAAAAGAGGGGAAGAGCGGAAGCATGAAGGGCTAAAAGAGGGGAAGAGCGGAAGCATGAAATGGAGTTGGCGAAGATTAAAGCTAGTGCAGTTGGTATTCATAATTCTGCAGAAGAAACTAAGCTTGTTAAGCTGCTACCTGAAATTCCCCGTTTTAATGAGGATGTAGACTGAGATAGAAACCTATATACAAAGCTTGCAGTGCTTTATTATTGGGACAAGAATGATTATCCTGTGTTATTAGACACCCTATTGCAGGGCAGAGCCTTGAAAGCATATTGCAATCTCTCTCCTGAAATTGCTAACAATTATGAAGAGTTTAAACTTGCATTGTTAAAATATTTTCCTGTTAATCCTAATGCGTAAAGAAAAAAATTTAGGGAAAATACTTTAGAAAGTGGCGAGAATTAAATTCAGCTTCTTTGTCAAATGCGTCAGTACTTTGAAAGGTGGCTAGAGTTATCAGACCTATCTGAAACTTTGAAGGAGTTTATGATTTTATGGTGATGGATCAGGTACTAGCAAATAGTTCAAAGGATTTGAGGGGATTTCTTTTGGAAAAATAGTTTGTAGACAATCACGAAATGGCAACATAAGCTGACCGTTATATGATTGCTCATGGTGTTACTAAATGTAAGAAGACAAAATCTAGCGCTTTTGTTGAGAAAGTAAAGAATACAATAACCAAAAGCATAGGAGATACACCTAAAGTTAAGTGTCATTAGTGTGGTCAATTAGGTCATATTAAGCCAAATTGCCCAGATAATCCAAGACAATTTCCTAAAGATAAAGGTATAAAACCATCTGGAGTTACTAAAATTGGTGTTGCTTTAGCTAGGGAAGAGCAACCTTTGAAATGATTTAGTGGTAAAGACTTTGGTGTCCCTGCTGAAATTGTATTGGATACAGGCTGTAATACAGTTGTAGTTAGAGAACACTTGCTTCCAAAACATTATAAACTGTGGAAGACTACTAAAGTTTATAATTTTCTTGGCATTCCTATTTATTTACCACGTATTAAGTGTAACATTAAATCTAAATTCTTCTCTGGAAAAGTTAATGCAGTAGTAGCACCAATAAATTGTGCAGATGTGTTAGTTGATTTAATTCCAGGTTTAAAAGAAAATGTCAGAGAAGGCCTTGATATGATAAATGGTAATTCTGGAATGAGCCCTCATGCTGTCGTTACTGTTACAACTAGGGTCCAACAGGTGAGATTAACTAAACCTGTTTTACCTTTGGTCACTAGTGTCCCCAGTATGTCAATAAATAGTGAAGAATTTCCTATGGCTCAACGTTCATGCCAGTCTTTAGAGAAGATACGAAAGGAATAGAGTTGTACAATTTATAGAAATAAAGGGTTTGATTTATTGTGAATGTGCTAAAAGTAAAAACACGTTAGATTTAGAAAGAAAACAGTTGTTGGTTCCTTTGAAGTATCATGAGGCCATAATGAAATTTGGCCATGAATCTTTAATGTCTGGTCATTTTTCATCAAGAAAAACTATGGATAGAATTTTTTGGGCCAAATGCCGGGGAAGATATTTCTAGGTTTTGTCGCTCTTGCCATTCTTGCCAGAAAACTGGTCCAAAAGTTAAAAGAGTACCTATGTCTAAGATGCCAATTATTAGTGAACCTTTTTCACGTATAGCCATGGACATTGTTGATCCTATTACTCCTGTCTCCAGTCGTGGTCACAGATATATTTTAACAATTATTGATGTAGCAACCCGTTATCTTGAGTCCGTACCATTATGCAATATAGATACCATTACCATTGCTGAAAGTCTAGTTGAAGTTTTCTGTATAGTAGGGATTCCACGAAAAATTCTGAGTGACCGAGGTAACCAATTTAAATCAGATTTAATGTCTGAAGTTCATAGGCTACTTTCTATTAAAGCTTTACACAATAGCCCTTACCATGCTGCCTGCGGAACTGTAAAGAGATTAAATAATGTCCTCAAGAGTATGCTTAAGAAAATTTGTATGAAAAACCCAGCAGAATGGGATAGATATATACCAGTTGTGTTATTTGCATATCGTGAAATACCTGATGATAGTTAGAATTTAGCCCATTTGAACTTTTGTATAGACGCTCTGTAAGAGGTCCCTTGACAATTTTGCATGGATTAATTACTAATGACATGGTTGAGGACAATGTTAAACAACTTAACAGTATATCATAGACCTTAGAGCTAAATTGCAGAAAATAGCATGAATAACTATATATAATGCAGAAATAAGTTCAATTAGATATAAGGAGTACTTTGATAGGAAAGCTAAACCCAGGAAATAGGATAAATTTCCGATGCAATGGAAAGGTCCTCATGTTATTGATGACTGCCACAACAATGGAGTAGACTATTTTGTGAAAGTAGGGATACATACTAAGCTATATCATGCTATGATAAAACATTATTATAGGAGAAATGAAGTTAATATTTTTCAGGAAATTGTTGGAGGGGGTTCTTGTGATAGATTGTTTTGTAAAGTGGTGAGTAATGTCAGTGATGTTACAGAGGACTATTCTGGCAGGGGAAATATTGAATTCTGTGAAAAGAAGCTTAGCACTGTACATATAAACCCAAATATTAATGAGTTGCAGATATCGGAGTTACATAGTTTGTTACAAACCGTTAATGATGTAATCTGTGACCAACTAGGTGTTACTAAAACCCTGCAACACAGTATAGTCTTAGACATTCCATTCCAGTGTAAGAACTACCCAATACCTATCAACTTGGTAGAAACCTTCAATTAGGAAATTGATAAAATGATTGCTATGGATGTAATTGAACCTTCCAAATCTCCTTATTGTTCACCAGTAGTGCTTGTTAGGAAAGTTGATTATTCCTGGCGCTTATGCATAGATTTCAGAGAATTAAACAACATAACTGTAATTTTTGATGAATCGATGCCAAGTACAACTTAATCTTTGCATGAGTTTTCTGGTAAGTTTTCTTTCTGAACTAGATTTATGTAAGGGTTACTGGCAAGGTCCTAAGGCCCTAACTAAAAAAGAAAAAAAAAAAAAAAAAAAAAAAGCACTGCTTTTGCTACTAAGTATGGTTTAATGCAGTTCAAAAGAATGCCTTTTGGTTTAAAAACTGCATGTGCAACTTTTATGAGACTAATGTGCAAAGTACTTTCAGGTTTATCTAATACCAGTTGTTATTTTGATAACATAGTTACTCATTTTTGTAACTTTGTTGGTCACCTAAAACATATTAAGACTGTTTTGTTAAGACTAAGGGAACATGGATTAACTGTAGGTCCAAGTAAATGCTTATTTGCTTTTGAAAACTTGAAAGTATTTAGGATTTTCAATGGCCAGACATGCATTTGGTCTTTTAGATAACAGGATTAACCCTCTACGCCGAACCCCTAAAAATCAAAACCTCTCCTGTATGCCGGCGCCGGTTTGGAGTGAGCGCGGAAGCGGAAAAAAGTTTTTTTCAAAAAATCACAGCGCACTTAGTTTTGAAGATTAAGAGTTCATTTTTGGCTCATTTTTTTTTTCATTGCCTGAAGTTTAGTATGCAATCATCAGAAATGAAAAATAATATCATTATCATATGTAAATAATGCGATATATGGTAACGAAAAAAAAAATATTCATAGATTAATTGTATTTCAAATCATGCTGTGCAAAAAAAACGGTCAAAGCTAACGAGTTAATTTTTTTTTCGTTGTATTGTACACTAAATTGCAATCCTTTTGATATATAATACATAGTAAAACAATAAAAGCAACACCGGAAAAATATTATCACAAAATGATGTACGAATTCGTAACGCGCGGACGTAAAAAAATGTTATTTTCAAAAATTCACCGTAATTCTAAATATTGTTCTAGAGACTTCCAATTTGTTTCAAAATTAGACAAATGCTTGAATATTACGATACTGTAAGAGTTTTAGATTAGAATCGCAGATGTCGACCATTTCGGTCGTGTTAAAGTTGACCGAATGTCGAAATTATTATATATATATTTTTTTATATGCACATATTTCGGAGATGGAAAAAGCTACAACCTTTAATTATTTTTTATTGTATTCTTCATGAATTTGCGCACATTTTGATATATGAAACTCTATAAAAAGGCTAATATGAAAAGGAGCAAATATTAGGATAATGCGATGTACGTATTTCGGAGACTTGCGGCCGCGAATCGGCGTGCGGAGTGAAGGTAAATATATTTTTCAAAAATTCACCATAAATCACAAAATTGTTTTAGAGACTTCAAATTTGTTTCAAAATGAAGATAAATGACAGAATATTACTAGGCCGTAAGATTTTTAGCTTACAATTGCTTTTTTCAACTATTTCGGTAGAGTCAAATTTGACCGAACGTGGTTTTTTTTTCTATTTATCGTGATTTATATGCAAATATTTCGAAAAAAGAGAAAAGCTACAACCTTCAATCATTTTTAGTTGTATTCTACATGAAATTGCGCACATTTTCATATATAAACTTTATGTAACAGCTAATTTTTAATGGTGCAAACATTTCGACAATCGCACAAAAAAATTCTGATTTTTTCGGAAGAGTTACCGCGCGAACGTAAGGAAAATTTTTTTTTTTTTTATAAATTCAACATAAATCGAAATATTGTGCTAGAGACTTCCAAGTCATTGCAAAATGAAGGTAAATGATTGAATATTACTAGAATATAAGAGTTTTAGCTACAATTGCGTTTTTCGAGACCATTTCGGTAGAGTCAAAGTTGACCGAAAGTTGAAATTTTTGCACTTAACGTTATTTATATGAAAATATTTCGAAACTGATAAAAGCTACAACCATGGGTTGTTTTTTGTTGTATTGTGCATGAAATTGCGCACATTTTCATATATAAAACTTTATGTAACGGCAAATTTAAAAGGGTGCAAACATTAGGACAATCGCACGAAAAAATTTATCGGAAGAGTTATCGCACGAACGTGAGGAAAAAGTTTTTTCATAAATTCACCATATATCGAAATGTGCTAGAGACGTCCAATTTGTTGAAAAATGAAGGCAAATGATTGAATATTACTATAATATAAGAATTTTAGCTTTACAATTGCGTTTCTCGACCATTTCTGTAGAGTCAAAGTTGACCGAAGGTTGAAATTTTTGCACTTATCGTTATTTATATGAAAATATTTCAAAACTGATAAAAGCTACAATCATGAGTATTTTTTTTTTGTATTTTACATGAAATTGCGCACATTTTCATATATAATACTTCATGTAAAGGATAATTTAAAATGGTGCAAAACTTATGTCAAAGTTACGAAATAATTTCCGAGATGTGTCACTGATACTTTTTAATGCGATAAGAAAGAAATTCGCGCTTGCGCGCCTGCGTAGCGATTGTAAACAAAACAATGCCTTGATCCGTGAACTCCCAGCATCCCCAAGGCGCGTGATACAAAAGTTTTCGGCTGGTAGGCCTATAGTATTTTTCCGCGAATTTTTTAAAAAACTTTTTTGAGCCGACGTATGATACGTCCAATCGGCATACGGGAGACATTTTGACTCGACGTTTAATACGTCCAATCGGCGTAAGAGGGTTAATAAAGATATAATAGACATGCCTTTGCCATCAACCGAAAGGCAAATGAGATCCTTTATGGGAACTGTGGGATTTTACAGTAGGTTTCGCCCTGGTTTTTCTTGTGTGTCTGCTCCTATGACAGATCTACTAAAGAAGGAAAGCAATAATATTTTACAAAGGTCAAATGAACAAATCATGTGTTTCAAAGAGCTTAAACGATGTCTTTCTGATCACCCCATTTTAATGTTGCCTGATGTTAATAAGACTTTCTTTTTAAGTACTGATGTTTCAAATAATGGAATGGGTGCTGTGTTCTTACAGGAAACTGATGGTATCTTGAAACCAATCTGTTACGGTAGTAAGAAATCCTCTGTAACAGAGAAACGTTACTCTTCCATAGCAAAGGTATGTTTTGCCATAGTTGGGGCAATACAAAGATTCAAGGAGTACCTGTTTGGCTAGAAGTTTATTCTTCAACCAGACTATTTATCACTCACTTATTTGAAAAACCTGAAAAATAAGAATGAAAGGTTACTGAGATGGGCATTGAGTTTGCAACCCTTTTCTTTTCATGTACAGTATATAAAAGGGTCAGAAAATATTGGAGTTGATATGTTAAGTCGATGCTTTTAGTTTATGTATTTAAAGTATTGTCTTATTTAAGAAGCCTTGAACAGACTTGTCAACAGATGGAGTTGTCGAAAGTTGTCAGTTTAACTTCCAGTTTTGTATCCTTGGGTAGTTGGTGTTCTGTAGCATCCGAGGTATAGGGTAAAGCTGTAAAATCTTGACAGATAATTACCAAAGCAGCCCTCAATTGACCGACTTTTAAGATTAAATTGTGCTTTGTTTAATTTCATTTGTTTATTGTTTTTATATATTTATATAACTATATATGCTTGTATGTTATGGGGTTCTGATGCAGTGTTAATGTATTTATAGAATCCCTCTCTCTTGCCTAATTACTGTAAAAATAATGGTCCTCTACATCTGACTTGTATTGCCTTCCTTGATGTAGGCTCTAATGCAGCATGTAGCTAATCATCTATTTCTTATAATGCTGTGATCCTTGTTTCGTTAATATTATTTTGTATGAACATATCTTGTATATATTATAATAATTAAGGGATATTTGTTGAAATATAATTGTTAAATATTTTGCATTCTATTTGACATCTGATTGAACCTTTGTAAATGGCCCATCAAGAGCGAAGGGAAACTTATTAAGACCTCATACGACTAAAAATATTTACACACATCCCCTCCTCTGCTGGGACCAATGCCTATACCTAGGCCTTCGGCAGGAATGTCTTCTGCTGGAGTGGAGTTTTTCTGCCTTCCAAGCAGAGTAGCTCTGCTGACACTTTCTTCGTTAGTGAGCGATTTGTGAGGATGAAGCCTAAAATACAAGAGGGTTCCTCCACTCCTCTCTTCTAATCTCTAGTGAAAGGTAACCTGATGAGCCTGCAGTGGGCTAATATGTAGAGAAAACCAACTGTTGTGATATGTTCCTCTACACAGTGGACAGGAAGGATTCCCGATGTCTCAGGATTACATCTGCTAAAACGTGTCCTACCTGATGCACGACAGGAGAAGGCTTCTGTCTTGACGGGACAAAGTACATCCTAAGGGTGGGCCATCTCTCAGGAAGAATGGCATCTTTTATCTCTGTCAGCCATGCTACTTAGCATCTTTGAAACCATGATATAGCTCTAATGGTTGGCCAAATCTGTCAGAGGCCTATGTCTCGAACACAGAAGCAGTGGATAGCTTTTGTGTGTAATATATATATATATATATATATATATATATATATATATAAAAATATTGTAGCAGAACCGCTGTTCTATTTATCCTTTATACATTAAATGCTGGAACATGTACGGCACATGTGCATTTCGTACTTGAAAAGAAATAAGACTATGCAAAAAACGTGTGTATATATGTACGCGTGTGTACATACATACACATATACATATTATATATATAATATATATATATATATATATATATATATATATATATAAATATAAAACGCGTGTCGTTCTTCAGTGACTGTCGAAACGTATAAAAAACTGTGGAAAAAAAAATAATTAAATGAAAACAAAATGTCCGGAAGAATGAAAACGGATGTATGGTGTCAATAGCTTTATCGATTTCAACAGTTCAACGAAGATGATTAATGTACGAAAAGACAGAGACAAACTAACCGCAGTGTATAGATCGACCTTGCAACGGGCTACGATCACATCCCATTACAGGTGTCATTCAGTACTCCATCCCTCCCTACCGTGAACCCTTAACTGACCGCCCACCAGCGGTAAAACTGGTATTTTAAAAACCAACAGAAAACCAGATACTTTAGGGCGACCACGGAAACCAGGCTGAGGTCAATAGTTCAACCAGCAGACGCCATAATTTGTACCAACACAAATTGTAGAAATGACCACCACAGGAGAGATCTGAATGAATTTTATTCGAACATAATCTCCGCTATGCTTGCTTCAGGCAGGACTGCCTATAGATTTCGTCAAGGTAATTCTCGTAATATACCTGGATGGAATGACTTGGTTAAAGATCTGTGTACATACTCACGAGATGTTTAACTGGAGGCAAAATGGTTGCCCGAGGAAGGACACACTGCATTACTAATGAGGCAGGCGAGGGCGCAGTTCAAACTTGCTCTTAAGCACTGTAGGTTAAATGAAAAACAACTAAGAGCCGATGCAATGTTAGAAACTTAGAATCTGGTGATTATCCTCGTCTTTGGAAAGATATCCAGTCTTTACATTCCAAAATAAAAGCTGTCACAGAGAGTAGGGGAAGCAGTCGGAGACGAAGTTATCGCAAGTATATGTGGGGTGATCAATTCAGCAATATCCTGAATTGCATAAATGATCAAGATCCCAAAGGGCTGTAGATAACCTCCTTACTGACAACATTCAATTTCATTTTGCAGACCGTATTACGCCAGGTAACATCAGCGATGCCATAAACAGCCTACCTAATAATAAATCACCCGGCTGTGATGGTCTTGCCGAAGAGGCCTTCAAATTCTGCCATCCGATAATTTAACATTTTGCTAGCTGCCCTATTCAATGCGTGCATAATTCACCTGTTTCTTCCAGACTCCCTACTCTTAGTTCACTTGATACCATTAATCAAAAACAAGCTAAAGGATGCAGCTGACCCTGGCAACTACCGACCGATTGCAATCACAACGATCGCATCGAAGATACGAGTCGGTTTCTTCTAGCGAGACTTCTCCCCTTTCTACATACCACTAACAACCAGTTGGGGTTTAAAGCAAACCACTCAACTGATACCTGCATCTACATACTGAAAGATTGCTGAACTACTACCTATCATCAGCCTCTCCTGTTTTCCTTTGTTTTGTAGATGTGACAAAAGCATTTGACAGAGTAAACTACCTGAAGCTCTTCCTGAAGCTGCATAAAAGGGGCACACCCCTATATCTAATTGGCATTTCACATTGCTGGTTCTCCACACAGCAATTCTGTGTCAAATGGGGTAACGTATAATCGTACACCTTCGGCTCCCTAAACGGGCTTCGGCAAGCGGGCATTCTCTCTCCATACCTGTTTAATATGTACACAGATGCCTTGAATGTCAAACTGAACTCACTCCCAATCGGAAGCACTGTCAATGAAACAACTATAAAACAACCTCTGTTACGCCGATGATATGGTTTGATTTCCCCATCAGGGCAAGGTCTCCAACGACTCACCGACACTTGCCACCAATATGCAGAGGAATTTTGATATAATCTACAACGAAACCAAGACCCAGTGCATGTCGCTGCTCCCGAGATCGCTTAAGCATATAGCAGAACCACAAATTTTCCTCGGAAACCATAGGCTGGAATTTGTGCACGAATTTCCGTATTTGGGTCACATTATCACAGACGACCTAAAAGATACGGCAGACATTGAATAGAGGCATCGTAAACTATGTGCAACTGGCAACATGATTGCAAGGAAGTTTGCCTTCTGTCACCGAGACATGAAAATGCTGCTCTTCCGCTCGTACTGCTTCAGTATCTATGGGTGCTCCCTCTAGACGAACTACATTGACAAGAGAGACCATGAGGCATCACACTGTTTGTTGCAACAATGGGACATTCTGAGACGCCTCACAAAAATACTCCCCGCTGCCAATTCGCCACACAGATGTTCATAGAAAACCACCCGGACAATTTAAAAATCATTGTAAGGCGAACAATGTCCAGTCTGGTAACCCGAGTGAGAGACAGCAGCAACTCGCTCATACAAAGCATCTTAGGAGTGAAGCAAGATCTAAATTGTGGGAAAGATGTGAAAATGAGGCCTTTGTCCCCTAAAGGACTTAATCTCTGTATTGGCAAGATGTCATCTGCAGATTGTGCATTATTATATTTATTTGCTGATATTTCATTTTTCATTATTACTGTGATTACTATCAAGTTAGAGTTTTTTTACATTCAATTTTCGTATTTAGCCCTCTGGACCTGACTACTGTAGCTAACCACCTAAGGTCTCTAGTTGAAATCTAAGTTGATAATCTGTGCACTAACTGCATAACTTTCAATGCATTTTTTTCCTCACCAATATTATTACTGTTATTACCAGTATTATGATTACTATCTTTAATGGTACCTCAGCTATTTTGTGGAAAAGTGTCGATTATTCATTTTTTTATCATGTTGTCTCATGTCTAGATTGTGTATGCTACTGTCTGTATTTTGTATATTCCATTGATATGGCCCTGAGCTGAAATAAAGGATATTATTATTATTATAATTATTATTATCATTATTATTATTTATATAACTGGCGCGCTCGACGATTCCTATCACGGTTTGCCTAGAATGATCAGGGTTAGTCTTCTTACGTCTTTCGTATGTTGAATCTACTTACGTTCAAATCAACAAAGCTATCCATACAATGCATAATTTTTTCGTTCTTCCGGATTTTATCTGCATACCTTGTGTAAGTTTGGGCGGTATATCTGAAAAACGAAACCCATCTTTCATATAAGAATACTATACGGAAGGCGAACAATACAATCGGAAACATTACTAGTAACACTTTACGTATGAAAGACACATGAAGATGAACCCTGTAGTGAGTCAACTCTTACTGAAATAAAACAGGTTATTACACCTTTCCCTAGTTAATTCAATTTTAGCAGCTGCTTTCAAATAATGCAATATGATTGTTCGACTCCCTATTGTGATAGAAACACATCGAAGTTATCGAGACGGAAAATTATAATTGTTAACGGTATATATAATTATACGGAAAATTAATAATTGTTAACGGTAAATATATTATAATAATCAATCTGCTGTAGGATGTTATATGTAACACTAAAATTACGACAGTTCCAAGATTTTATGAAAAGTAGTTTAACTTTACAAAAATAACGTCGTGACTTTTTGACTAAATTATTTGTTTCCGTGCTAAGGAGCTCCCTTCGTCACTTGTAAAAATGAGCTTAAATGCCATCGAGTTCCAGAACTTGCATGGCAAGCTTTCAAAGAATACTTTACTAATATGTAAATATCAAAGAAGGAAAAAAGTTAGAAAATAGTACACAGTATAAAATTATTCAGATGTAATTCTAAATCAGCTTTTGGAAGCACTTTCTCTTAAATTTTCTGATCTTCTAAATCTGTTATGTCAGTCGTAAAATAAAAGTATATGAATTTTCTGGCAACAGCTATGCTGTCGCTAACTTCATATTCTTGACTATTCACTTTAAGGGATTAACCTATAAGTGGTCGCCTCATTTCTACGTTTTGTTCAATTTACTTAGGCGGTCCTTGCCGTTTTCGCGAAAAAAATTGACGGTTACTAAACCACCGCATGCAAAATAACGGTTATCATGTCGTAGAGTAAATGTTAACTTTAGTTACAGTGTTCATGTTCATGCTGAATAGATATGACAAATAACTGCTCATTAAAATGCTTCTAAAAACAAACACCTAACTTCTCTACACGCTTAAAAGACGTGCCCGTTCTCATAGCAGAAACTTCAATTTAAAAGGTTTCAAACAAGACTATGGTACTTCACTTTTTTTTTCTACTTGGCTCTTTCAAAATGCATTTATGCTCCTAATTCCTCACCGCAAACCGCCCTTTTTTTCTTACTAGTTACAAGGGAAATGATCAAGTAATTTGGATGGGCATATCTATTGAAGCACTGATCAAGGATGTAGGTCTTCTCTGAATAACCTTAGTGTCGGGATTCTTCTTCGTTAATACATAGCAATATTATTAGCTTAAAAATGCCCTTATCCTTTGTACGTGGTATGTTAAAAAAAATCGGTTAAATCAACAAAACCAAAATTAAAAAAAGAAGAATAGTCTCTACCTTGTACCGAAAAAAGATACATTCTAAGAGACTAAAACACTTGTCAAGAGTGCTTCAAGTACCTTCTGGGTACACCCCTGAATGAATCATGTGTTACACGGCATTACACAAAAGATTCTGGGCTCTATATGTACACACTAGATGTAAGAAAAAGTTTATTTAAAGTCCTATATTGAAATTGCTAACGTCTTTGAGATGCAAAGCAGTACATAACCTTACAATGGGGCACTTCTAAACTATCATGTAGTCCCAGTACGAAATACAAAGTTCTCCACATTATGAAAGTTTTAATGTCAAGTAATATTCAGAAGTCAATCATTCAAATTCCAGTGACATCTCGCGTTGTCTCAGACCAGTCTTTGTGAAGCTATGGAAGACGAGAAGCCAAATTTCCGTATACATACTACCGGACACTTACGATGCCCAGCGTCGCTTGCTTTTCAACCTCATTCTAGAACGAGTACAAAATAGTTGACATTTTATGTCGTGTTATATCATTATAGGCTCAATTGTTTACGGTGTTTTATCGAAAGCATTCTATAAGTCTTGCATCGGACAAGACACTAAAAACCTTTGATTCGTCGACAATCAGATAGTACGCGATAAATTAATGGACGCTTTGGGTGTAGCAAAGCTGTCGCAGTTGAATCAAAATTGCCAGAGAAGATTCACTAGGGGAGAGCAATTTAACATCAAGAAAACTTGTCGAAGACATTCTGGCCAAGAATATAAAAATCCTGAGCAAGCGTTCACTGCCAGCATAAAATGAGAATTCTAACAAAATATCAACAAAAAACTATTATTGCTGTAGCTGATCACCAGTTGTACCACCTGAAATATACAAAGTTGTAACAGTCATTTATGACAAGAGATGTCTGAACATTAATTTTAAGACACTACAGCATCCAGCGCTAAGAACGTAAATGATTCAGCTGATAAATCTACTACAAACACAAAGGGTATTAAAACGTTGTGTTTGCAAAACGAAACGTATAAAAATCCCGATACTGTTTGTTTCACCAGAAATACACATTTCTCAAATCCTCAATGGAATGCCCAAGAATCGAACTCGCGGCCACCGAGGTGGCACGCCAAGACCATACCGACCACGCCACCGAGGCGCTTAACATCCGATATGGCCTTGTTATTAATAGCATGATACCGATTAACATTTCCAAAGTACTGTCATGTTTTCTTGTCCGGCAAAATGCAAAACTGGGATGATAACATTATTGTTTCTTAATTGGTTTTATCTGCACTGAATACATGGGTTTCCTAGTTTGTAATAAGGATTAATTAAAATATTAAAGTCACAGTTTGATCGGTCCACACATCAAATATTAACTGTTCACATCTATAATTATCTTTTTTTATGCTGCTCGTCGTTTACCCATGCCAAAACGTAGCCTACCTAGTACTGTAAGAGAAAAAGAGAGAGAGGAGGAGGAAGAAAGAGGGAAACGGAGCGTTGCCCTTAGTCGCTGCCGATGAAGCCGCTTCCATGTCGCGATACTACGGAAATATGCGCCAGAGAAAGCGAGACTATAAACATCAAAACTACTTGGCATTTACGGCTTCTCTCTTTCCAGAGATTCCGAGGCATCATATAAGCATGTGGAAAGCAGGGGGGCATGGAACGTTAAACTTGTGCAATTGTTAGCCTAACAAAAAGCAAAGTGAACAATTTTTTAAAGTAAATATGAACGCGTGTTTAATTGAAGCTAAGTAAACTGTATTGTCAGAGGAGCCCTCTAGACTGCAGCAATGACAACGATTGGAACCAAGATTCACCTAAATTAAAACAAAAGTCCAGGATTCAAAAGTTAGAATTGGGCGTGTTTGCACAACTCAATTAGAAAGGAAACGGAATTATCTGTCTCTTTCTCTCTTCCTACATCATCGTATTTTGGGTACGACGAAAGCGAGCGACTCACCTCTCGAAGTACCTCTACTTCAAAATGTATAACCTCAGTGCGGGATAGGATGCAAATATGCATAACATTATTTATTCAGAAACGTTTTATTCAAAGACTTTTTTTCATATTATTGGTATCTTACAAAATTTAGTAAAAATATAAATTGCAGATGACAAAGTCTTCCACAAACAGATTTTATATTACAAGATACACATCCATTAAATACCACGCATTTTTTAATACATAATAAAATTTTCAGGGTTTGGATTTCTTCGATATGGTATCCAAAAATATGACATGAACACACATTAAAAAGCTTATTAATGGGCTTCACCCCCACACCCCCTCTAAATACTGACATCAACTTCTTTGAGACCCCTTAAATGTTGACAAAGCCGTCTCTTTGACGCCCAAAAGTCTACCTTCTCGCTTCTTGGATCAACTTGAAGTTGGCATCAAGGCCTCTTAGTCCCGTAAATGCTGACATTACTGCTCTGACCACCAAAATCCTGACATCCGTATTTCTTGGACTTCTCCTATTATTGACATTCCTGCCTCTTAGCCCTTAAATTATGACTCTCGAGTATTTTTTATTGAGGCACGTTAAATAATTCAGAAATTCCTGTAAGAAGGCCAGAAGAATTCTACACTTCAAGGTAAGTGATATGAAAGAAAGATCATATCTAATACTCGAGAAACTAGAAGAGGTGTCCAGTCAATAAGTGTTGGAGAGTATGCTCCAGGTAGCACTCAAAACAAACAATCTTGTGATGGACAGGAGTGTCTTCGTTGTTACAGCAAACTCATATACAGAAAGCATTTCAATGTATTGGTAATTAAGAATAAGCCTGACGTAAATTAAGAGTGCGCAGATCTGGGGCAGAATGTAAATGGAAAGATCTTCCAGAAATGTGTTCAAACGAGGGTGGTGACTGTTGGAATTGCATGGCTTTCAAATGCTCATATCCATATATATAATAGGTATAGAGAAAACTATCAAGAAAAACTTATCAGTGCGTGCTCTAATACAGAGATGGTGAATGTATTAGTGAGGAAAAGGTGGTTATAATTCTAATTAAGACACATACGTTGAATAAGAAGATTCATAAAAAAATGGATCACAAATGAAGACACTGGTGCGGAGAGAGAAAATGAGATGCAAGCAAAATTCGAAGATGGAGTAGAAACAGGCAAGTGTAAAAGTAGATGTGAGAACAGAATTTATATTTACACATCTACTGAATCTTTATGGATGGACTGATACAAAATCTTAAAACAATGAAAGACGCAAGAGAAAATCGTGTGATGGGAAAAGGGTCTTGATAGAGTAGGGATAGTCTGTTGACTGGGTATACTGAAGAAAGAGACCAGAGAAAGTTTAAAAAAATTGCAAGATGAAAATGAATGTTAGCAAGAGTATGGTAATGAGAGTAAACAGAAACCACCAAGTTATGCAATTTATGTTAACTCAGATTGTGGAAAGCTCTTAGTGATTGATTTGTGTAATCATAGTGCCGTCGGTGCAACTCACGCGGTGAGCCTTAGGTATCACTTAACGTTCTTTGCAGCTTCCTCCCTTCGGCCCTTAGCGCTATCCCTTTCATTTCTTTTACTGTACCTCTGTTCATATTCTCTTTATTCCATCATACTTTTCCACCTTCCTTTAACAATTGTTGACTCGTGCAACGTGCAACTTTGAGGTTTTCTTTCTGTTACACGTTTAAAACTTATTGACTTTCAATTTCCTTTTCAAAGTTGAATGACTTCATAGGTCCCAGTGCTTGGCCTTTGGCCTAAATTTTATATTTCAATTTCACTGAGAGTGACAGACGATAGCAGGATGTAAAAAGGAGAGAGTTGCATTTAAAAGTAAGTATCAAACTTTTTCCAAAATATTTAGAAAAGAACAAGTCTTCATGGTCGCCAAATTTAGTGTCTGAAAGATCCTGGAGCCAATTCTCCTGTATAGTCTAGATTTTGATTGACAATAACAAAAATACACTAAGCTGTGGGGATGAAATGTTTATGTAATATTAGTGAAGTAAAAAAGGCGGAAATTTAGATAAATGTTGTATATCAAGTAGGTCAATAAAGGTTAGCATAAAGTAAATAAAGGAATTAAATGTATGCACTTTTGGAACACGATTTGATGACTTATCCATAATTTTGCAATAGCGTTAGCCTTGTTTTTATCTTTATTCAAACACCACAAGCAAACATATTTTTAGTTGATACGAAGTTTAAGGTGAATAAAACTGTGGCTATTATAAGGGCTTCGGGTACAAAAAGATGCCATGGGAGAGGGAAATAAATGGTTGAGAAAACGCAGGGAGGATTCTTTAAACTCCAAAGCTCTCAAAATGGAAATGTTCTCGCCAGAAAACAGAGGAAACGATACACAATTATTCTGTATGAAAACTACAAAAGCTCTTATTAATACAGTTTCATAACTTTAAAGTTTGAGTTCACGAGATTTGTCTTGATCGTACAAATTCCAAGCAAACGTTTGATTATAAACTAATTAGGCAAAATTATAGTCAATTTCTTTGAAATCCTAAACACAGTTATAGTATGTATTCTTTCATTAAAATACAGGCGTAAATGAGAAAACGAATTATAGTTTAGAAAATATGTAATGTTTTGATACCCAAAAATGCAAGAGATCATCTACCAAAGCGAAGAGTTGTTAATTAAGACTTGCTCAAGTAAATCAACAAAAAGCATATGAAACATGTTTAACATAAGAGACATTTAACTTAAAACGAGAAACCCCCTTACTTTGTTAACCTAAACACTTCTCTTTCATGAAGCTGGCTAAACAACTCATCCAAGGCAGCTATGTTTATGGTTTCGTTTGCTTGCATCTCCATTTCTCCCTATTCTTTTTTTATGGTACTATTACGTTGGCCACCTCTTAACTTCAGGGCAAGTTCCCTTTCTCCAAAACAGAAATACAGCATCCAACAAATCACGATTTCTACACATGTAGTCTTTGGTGAGCACAAGAGTAATGATTCATAATCTGGTGTTCTTTGTCACCTATAGTAGCCCTGTTTAGTTTCTTTATCGTTGTCAGCAATATTAGTGATACTTAACTGTTGACCATTGCCACCTACATCAGAGCTCTGGTAATTTGGAGCTCGTTGTCCTTAATATCAGTACTGTTTAGTCTGGTTGAGATTTAACAAACCAATCCCACGTGAGATTCTCTCCCAGTTTTCTGCTTTTCCCGACTCCTTTGAAATTTCTTCTTTCAGATCAAAGGTGGTCCTGTCGATTCCTACACAGCGAATTATTACATTCTTTCCAATTCTTTCCCTCGTCTGCCTTTGGATCTTGGATGGATAAAAGAACTGGGCTACAGTCCTGTCTTAGAACAAAGGAATCATTCACGTTTCTTCTGCAAATGCCTTATGCATGCAAAAAAACTAGTCGAAACATACTATACCAACGCAATTAGTTTGTTCTATACACAAAAGATTAAATTCTATTATACTAACAAACACTTTTACACTCTAAAAAAAACGACTGTATTGAATCGAAAACCTTCCGACTAATCAGAAACTTTTAAAGTCTTGCCACACCAAATACGGAAAAAATTTGGTAACCAAGATATCTTTCGTGCAATTTAAACGGACAGATGGTATTCTGTCAAACCTTTTCTTCAATACTTCTAAATGTTGAGTAAACGTTCTTTAATGATGGCCAGTCACCATCAGTTACAACTTCTGAATTTCTAGGAAAACAATGTTCGCATGACAGCATGGGGTATCAACATGGAGAAATGAATAATAAAAGTGTAACATATATTGCAATGGACCAACGACAACTTTGTTTAATTATATATGAACAGGCTAACAGTACTTGGAAAAAATCGATTTTAAGAATGGAGAAAAATGGGTTATACTGGCCACCTGACACATTCTGTGTATTTATACTTATATATTACTAACAATGACCCCTTCAGATTATTCGAATGTCTGTCCTTACTTTTTAAGTGATTTAACAAAATGAATCCGATGAGACAGTTCTTTTTATATTCCATAAGTAAAGAAAACACGGCCTAAGACAGTATGTACTTCGTAAGATTTTTGCTCAATGCAAAATCTGTATCTAAATGAAAACATTAAATATGTAAAATCCTAACTCAAGCAGTAAAACCCAAAATTTCAAGTGACCAACAACAGAAAAAGGCCATCAGCCTTCCCTTCCCTCGCCGACAGCTGTGGGAAGCAACTCATTTCCACTAATTAAAATCTTAATAACGTATGAATTTTAGATCGGTTCCCAAGGGAGAAAATAAGAAATTTCAGCTGTAATGGTAGAGTGTCATAAATTCAGCCCACTTTTTGTCGATGGCTTCAGAAGCAATTCCTAAACGTATAGGAGAAATTGCATACGAATCTACAAAAGAAAAATTAACACTAGTATAGATGTACGAAAGAAGTTCTGATAGGATAAACAATGTCGTTACAGTCATTCAATTTCATATGTTCAAAAAGGAAGTCTAAACACGTAAACTTATAATATTTATATAAATGAATTTATATATGTATACAGACATAATATATATATATATATATATATATATACTATATCTATATATATATATATATATATATATATATGTTGTATGCATACATACAAAACATACAAAACTGAACAAAGAAAAATACACAAGCCAAGTCTTACTTGACCTTTAAAGAGAAGAAGAAAAAAACATAATGACGTCAATAATCTGGGCCCCTTTGGAGAAGACAGGTGCGTCCGAGAGGGAGGAAGATCAAAGGACGCCGAGAATACACGAGTTCCTAATTTCAAAGGTGAGAGGAAAGAAGAAATTTCTTAAAAACTATGATTTCAGCATTCAAAATCTCCCTACTGCAGCGAGCTGAAAGTGTCCAACTGGACATAGAAGTAAAGGTAGTAGAATATATTACAAAAATCGAAGCGTTCCGATCGTTTGACAACACCCAATTAGCACTTCAAATAGTACCTGCGGCAGCACAAAGAAGGAGTGGGTATGATTCTAACTTACCAGACTGAATGAATTACACACACAGACACACACATTATACATATATATATTATAGATATTCATATATATATATATATATATATATATATATAAAGATATAATATATATATATATTATATATAACTATATTATGACTGGTCAAAATGTTTCTTTTACAACAGAATTCCATCTAATAAAAGGAGCCCATAAAAACACCAAAATATTGAAAGTAAGTACTATATATCAGAGACTGCTGTCTCTCTCTTCAGGTAGGCAATAAATGAGAAAAGTTACAGAAAAGGCGGTATTTATACCAGAAGATTCATCCACAGGTGGACATTTAAGTAGGTCACCCCAGTTGATAATTTCTCTTTAATCATCTTAGGCGTTGGTTGAAGGAAGATTTTAGTTATATCTGAATCCAGGCCCCCTTTGAGATGTTCATTACCTGTCATTGTTTAATCAAGGCTGACTCTATCATCTGGCTTTTGTACCGACATTTGCTGCTATAAATCATATGTGACAAATTCCAGTTTATTCTGGGGTTATGGTTATTTATATGGTTAACAATAGCTGAGCTCTGTTGTCCATACCTAACTGACCATATCTGTTGTATTAATCTCTGAAGTTCTCCATTTTGTATTAAGAGATATGTCCATTACCCTCTCTCAATAGCATATATATATATATATATATATATATAATATATATATATATATATATATATATATAATATATATATATAATATATACTGCTCAATGGCCTTCCCTCCTGCCTTTTAACAAATTTTTTTAACAAATTTACTTGTAAAAAGCTAAGAAGAAGACCCAAGTAATTATAAAGAATAATTTTGATAATAAGATTACTCATATTTTGGCTAGTATTCATTAGCAGGAATATCAATTTTCTAAATCATGAATGAAATGCAATGATCTTTAACTTTAGGCTTTACTATGATTGCCGTTTGAGCCATTATCTAATAATGGTGTACACAGCTTTTTTTTTTCTCTGGAATAGATAAACATTTTGACTAGTTTCTCATTTTCGTTAACTAAATTGCATGTGTAGTTTTATTAGGATATACGTAATTTTCTCCTTACAGCTATCATCATGAAAGTCCTACTGTACTGAAGATACCATGCAAGATAACGAAAATTATTTGTAAGTATCCTTTACCCCATATCGTATCTATTATTGTTTTTCATGCTCTTACTACATTCTCCCAGTTTCATCAACAATTTATGTGAGAGGCTGCCACTTGTACGGCAGTGTGTGTCGGGTGGTGAAGGTGAGCTCATTGAAGGAATTTAGCTGGTGCCTGGTGCTACACCTACTGAGTCCCCACGTCGATGTATTTATTGACCTTGCCCTTTTCCTATGGTATGCTAGTATGTAAATAAGTTTAATCTTAATAAAGTACTTTACTTAAGAGTTGCTGCATTCTGATCCTGCTTAGTATTATAATTATTAATTTTCCACTATGACTTTCTTATTAATATTCTCTTATTTTCTTACATACACACACACACACTATATATATATATATATATATATATATATATATATATATATATATATATATATATATATATATATTATTAAAGGTAGATCGTTGATAAATATTCAAGAGTCCCAGGAAGACAGCAGTCTAAGAAGCATACTTTATTATTTGAAACGTTTCATGTTGCTTCAACACACCATCAGTCTGCAATTTTAAAAATTTATTCATATATAATAATTACGAGATAAAAACACTAATATTTACCAAAAAAAAAAAAAAGCTAAATGAAACAATTTAAAACCTTTAAGATAAAAACAAAAACATGAGCAAATGAGGAAGGCTACCTATTCAAGGAAAGGAAAAGAGTCAAGGACCAAAACAGTTCGTACATGCCCAGGACAAACACTTGAACAGAGAGAGAGAGAGAGAGGAGACGAAGAAACATTAGAGTTTGAGCCTGGAGAGAGGTATTTGATAAATAAAGATTCAAGAGTCGTTAAGTAGGCTGTTTGTTTAGCAGTTTCCTTTATTGAAAAGTGTTTTTTTTTTTTCACTGTAATTTTGCATTTGGATATTCTTGACCCCGTCCTACAACTAAGACCTATATGGCTATAATACCGAATCTGCAACAGTCTTCGAGAGGATCCAACGTAATCACCAAGGCATCTTGGGCATTGAAATATATTATGTTGGATCTCATGAATTCTTGAGCTTGTCCTTATAGCTGAAGAAACCTCCAACATTCTTTAGGGTTCATAGGAATGAGGTTTAAGTTCAAAAATCCTAGTTCGTTTTCAATAATCTTTAAATTTGGACTCTAAATTGAAATTGAAATTAAACCTCATTCCTATGAACCCTAAGAAAATTGGAGTTTCTTCAGCTATAAGGACAAGCTTCAAGAATTCATGAGATCTAACAGAGCATATAAATTAATTTAATTTTAACTTAATTTTTTGTTAATAAGTTGTGCTTTTCTCTCGTAATTTATTATATAAAATAAGTTTTTTAATAACTGCAGACTGATGATGTGTTGCAGCAACATGAAACGTTTCACATAATAAAGTATGCTTCGCACACTGCTGTCTGCCTGGGGACTCATGAATGTTTATCAACGATCTTCCTTATATATATATATATATATATATATATATATATATATATATATATATATATATATATATATATATATATCGAGCTACAATGTCCTTTAATATCTAATTCGCTCTACCCTCGGAATTAATATATTTACATATATGCTTAACCGAAGGGGAATTTTTTTTCTCGATAATAGACTTGCCTGGACCAGGGCGCGAACCCATGGATCCTTTCAAATCCAGGAACGCCAGGCAAGTCTATTATCGAGAAAAAAAATTCCCCTTCGGTTAAGCATATATGAAAATATATTAATTCCGAGGTAGAGCGAATTAGATATTAAAGGACATTGTAGCTCGATATATGTATATGAATCACGGAAATGTGATATGACTTTTTTTTATATATCTATATATATATATCTATATATATATATATATAATATATATATATATATATATATATATATATCTATACATACATACATACATACATGCATGCATGCATA
>NC_087206.1:41798699-41826199 GCF_015104395.2 Macrobrachium nipponense
TATGCATGCATGTATAGTGTATATATATATATATTATATATATATATATATATATCACATACATACACATATATATGATAGAATTTCATATGCCTGTATGTGTATGTTTGTATATATATATATATATATATATATATATATACTATATATATATATATATATATATATATATGTATATATGTATTACATATATATAAAAGGAAGGTCGTTGATAAATCATTCAGGAGTCCCAGGAAGACAGCAGTCTAAGAAGCATACTTTACTATGTGAAACGTTTCATGTTGCTGCAACACATCATCAGTCTGCAATTATTAAAAACTTATTTTATATAATAAATTACTAGATAAAAGGACAACTTATTAACAAAAAATTAAGTTAAAGTTAAATACCTTATATGCTTGCTTATAGCTGAAGAAACTCCAATTTTCTTAGGGTTCGTATGAATGAGGTTTAATTTCAATTTCAATTTAGAGTGCAAATTTAAACAGATTATTGAAAACGAACTAGGATTTTTGGAATTAAACCTCATTCCTGTTAACCCTAAGAATGTTGGAGGTTTCTTCAGCTATAAGGACAAGCTTCAAGAATTCATGAAACCCAACATAATACATAAATTTCAATGCCCAAGATGCCTTGGTGATTACGTTGGATCCTCTCGAAGACTGTTGCAGATTCGATATTAAAGCCATCTAGGTCTTAGTTGTAGGGCGGGGTCAAGAATATCCAATCCGGGATTTTCAAATATTAGGACTCATGCATCCAAATGCAAAATTACAATGAAAAAAAAAAAACACTTTTCAATAAAGGGCACTACTAAACAAACAGCCTACTTAACGACTCTTGAATTTTTATTTATCAAATACCTCTCTCCAGGCTTAAACTCTTAATGTTTCTTCGTCTCCTCTCTCTCTCTGTCCTAAGTGTTGTCTGGCATGTACGAACTGTTTTGGTCGCTTGATTCTTTTTCCTTTCCTTGAGTAGGTAGCCTTCCTCATTTACTCATGTTTTGTTTTTATTTTAAAATTTTAAATTGTTTCATTTTAGCTTTTTTTTTTTGGTAAATATTAGTGCTTTTACCTCGTAATTTATTATATAGAATAAATTTTTTAAAATTGCTGACTGATGGTATGTTGAAGCAACATGAAACGTTTCAAATAATAAAGTATACTTCTTAGACTGCTGTCTTCCTGGGACTCCTGAATGTTTTATCAACGATCTTTTTATAATATATATAATATATATATATATATATGTGTGTGTGTGTGTGTATGTATATATATATATATATATATATATATATATATATATATATATATAGATATATTGTGTATGTGTAAGATAATAAGAGAATATTGATGAGACAGTCATAGTAGAAAATTAATAATTATAATACTAAGCAGGATCAGAATGGAGCAACTCTTAAGTAAAGTAATTTATTAAGATTAAACTTGTATACATACTAGCATACCATAGGAAAAGGGCAAGGTCAATAAATACATCGACGTGGGGACTTAGTAGGTGTAGCACCAGGCACCAGCTAAATTCCTTCAATGAGCTCACCTTCACCACCCGACACACACTGCCGTACAAGTGGCAGCCTCTCACATAAATTGTTGATGAAACTGGGAGAATGTAGTAAGAGCATGAAAAACAATAATAGATACGATATGGGGTAAAGGATACTTACAAATAACTTTCGTTATCTTGCATGGTATCTTCAGTATAGTAGGACTTTCATGATGATAGCTGTAAGGAGAAAATTACGTATATCCTAATAAAACTACACATGCAATTTAGTTAACGAAAATGAGAAACTAGTCAAATTTTATCTATTCCAGAGGAAAAAAAGCTGTGTACACCATTATTAGATATCTTACTATGCCACAACTTCCAGATAATGGCTCAAACGGCAATCACAGTAAAGCCTAAAGTTAAAGATCATTGCATTTCATTCATGATTTAGAAAATTGATATTCCTGCTAATGAATTCTAGTCAAAATATGAGTAATCTTATTATCAAAATTATTCTTTGTAATATACTTGAGTTTTCTTCTTAGCTTTTTACAAGTAAATTTGTTAAAAAATTTGTTAAAAGGCAGGAGGGAAGGTCATTGAACAGTATATATATATATATATATATATATATATATATATATATATATATATATATATATATATATATATATATGATATTGAGAAGAGGGTAATGGACATATCTCTAATACAAAATGGAGAACTTCAGAGCGTTGTATTTCTATTAATAACCCCACCCGTTTAAAAAAAAAAAAGTTTTGATGGTACATGAGCAAACTTATCATACAAGGAATTATTACGTGGCAGGCAATTTAGTGATAAAAAATTTTAGAATCCGGCTAAGCCCAGAGTATTAGGGAGAATAATCTTAAGAATATGATCTAAAAAGATATAGCGTGTACCAACCATTACATTTCAAGTAGGATTGGAAAAGGAGAAATGAATTCTTTTCCTTAATGTGCCAATGGTTAGTGATATCATAACTACAAATCACCGTACTGTTTATAGTCAACACTTCTCGTACATCCACAGGTCTTATAAAGCGAGTCAGATTTTCAGTCATTCCAAACTCACACCCGGGTATCATCAAGAAGATCAGTGAAAACCTAAGAGATATAGCCCTTTTGCTTTCAGCTGCTTTAGTAGTAGGGGATTTACGGTTACTAACGTTTACGGGACAAATGAAAAAGATATTGGCATATGACAACATAAAATATCGCATGTTTTAGCGACCAGATCGTCTATATATATATATATATATATATTATATATATATATATATATATATATATATATATTATATATATCATAAAGCGAACGTGATTTTCTACCGACCCCCTCAAGACAAGACCAGAGTGACACCCAACAATAAAATAAAAATCCCACACCTAAAAAGGATTAAGACAGTGACACAGACTCGGAAAATCTAACCCTTTTGCCTTTACTGACCCAAATACCCTAGCCAAATCCCTGATTAAGATCCAACAAAAGCCAATCCCCAAAGACACAGGAGTTTATGAAATCCCATGCCTGAACTGTGACCAATCTTACATGGTCAGTTAGGTATGGACAACAGAGCTCAGCTATTGTTAACCATATAAATAACCTTAACCCCAGAATAAACTGGAATTTGTCACATATAATTTATAGCAGCAAATGTCGGTACAAAAGCCAGATGATAGAGTCAGCCTTGATTAAACAATGACAGGTAATGAACATCTCAAATGGTGCCTGAGATTCAGATATAGTTAAAATCTTCCTTCAACCAACGCCTAAGAAGATTAAAGAGAAATTATCAACTGGGGTGACCTAGTTAAATGGCCACCAGTGGATGAATCTCCTGGTATAAATACCGCCTTTTCTGTAACTTTTCTCATTTATTGCCTACCTGAAGAGAGAGACAGTAGTCTCTGATATATAGTACTTACTTTCAATATTTTGGTGTTTTTATGGGCTCCTTTTATTAGATGAAATTCTGTTGTAAAAGAACATTTTGACCAGTCATATATATATAAGTATATATATATATATATATTATATATATATATATATATATATATATATATATATATATATATATATATGTATAATGTGTGTGTCTGTGTGTGTGTAATTCATTCAAGTCTGGCAAGTTAGAATCGTACCCACTCCTTCTTTGTGCTGCCGCAGGTACTATTTGAAGTGCTAATTGGGTGTTGTCAAACGATCGGAACGCTTAGATTTTACGCTTCGATTTTATTGTGAAAGATTGTAATATATTCTACTACCTTTACTTCTATGTCCAAGTTGGACACTTCCAGCTCGCTGCAGTAGGGAGATTTTGAATGCTGGAATCATAGTTTTAAGAAATTTCTTCTTTCCTCTCTCACCTTTGAAATTAGGAACTCGTGTATTCTCGGCGTCCTTTGATCTTCCTCCCTCTCTCGGACGCACCTGTCTTCTCCAAAGGGGCCCAGATTATTGACGTCATTATGTTTTTCTTTCTTCTCTTTAAAGGTCAAGTAAGACTTGGTTTGAGTATTTTTCTTTGTTCAGTTTTGCATGTATGTATGTATGTATGTATATATGTATGTATGTATGTATGCATACAACATATATATGTGTATACATATTTATATTCATTTATATAAATCCAATATTATAAGTTACGTGTTTAGGCTTCCTTTTTGAACATATGAAATTGAATAACTGTAACGTCATTGTTTATCCTATCAGAACTTCTTTCGTACATCTATGTTAGTGTTAATTTTCCTTTTGTAGATTCGTATGCAATTTCTCCTTTACGTTTAGGAAATGCTTCAGAAGCCATCGACAAAAAGTGGGCTGAATTTATGACACTACCATTACAGCTGAAATTTCTTATTTTCTCCCGTTGGGAACCGATCTAAAATTCATACGTATTAAAGATTTTAATTAGTGGAAATGAGTTGCTTCCCACAGCTGTCGGCGAGGGAAGGGAAGGCTGATTGGCCTTTTTCTGTTGTTGGTCACTTGAAATTTGGGGGTTTTACTGCTTGAGTTAGGATTTGACATATTTAATGTTTCATTTAGATACAGATTTTGCATTGAGCAAAAATCTTACGTAGTACATACTGTCTTAGGCCGTGTTTTCTTTACTTATGGAATATAAAAAAAACTGTCTTTCCGGATTCATTTTGTTAAATCACTTAAAAAAGTAAGGACAGACATTCGAATAATCTGAAGGGGTCATTGTTAGTAATATATAAGTATAAATACACAGAATGTGTCAGGGGGCCAGTATAACCCATTTTTCTCCATTATTAAATCGATTTTTTCCAAGGACTGTTAGCCTGTTCACATATATAATTAAACAAAGAAGCTGTCGTTGGTCCATTGCAATATATGTTACACTTTTATTATTCATTTCTCCATATTGATACCCCATGCTGTCATGCGAACGTTGTTTTCCTAGAAATTCAGAAGTTGTAACTGATGGTGACTGGCCATCATTAAAGAACGTTTACTCAACATTTAGAAAGTAATTGAAGAAAAGGCTTAATTGCACGAAAGATTCCTTGGCTACCAAACTTTTTCCGTATTTCATAGCACAAGTGAATTTAATTTGGTGTTGCAAGACTTTAAACGTTTCTGATTAGTCGGAAGGTTTTCGATTCAATACAGTCGTGTTTTTAGAGTGTAAAAGTGTTTGTTAGTATAATAGAAATTTAATCTTTTTGTATAGAACAAACTAATTGCGTTGGTTTAGTATGTTTCGACTTGTTTTTTGCATGCATAAGGCATTTGCAGAAGAAACGTGAATGATTTCCTTTGTTCTAAGACAGGACTGTAGCCCAGTTCTTTTATCCATCCAAGATCCAAAGGCAGACGAGGGAAAGAATTGGAAAGAATGTAATAATTCGCTGTGTAGGAATCGACAGGACCACCTTTGATCTGAAAGAAAAAATTTCAAAGGAGTCGGGAAAAGCAGAAACTGGGAGAGATTCTCACGTGGACTTGGTTTGTTAAATCTCAACCAGACTATAACAGTACTGATATTGAGGACAACGAGCTCCAAATTATCAGAGCTCTGATGTAGGTGGCAATGGTCAACAGTTAAGTATCACTAATATTGCTGACAACGATAATGAAACTAAACAGGGCTACTATAGGTGACAAAGAACACCAGAATTTGAATCATTACTCTTGGTGCTCACCAAAGACTACATGTGTAGTAATCGTGATTTGTTGGATGCTATATTTTTGTTTTGGAAGAAGGGGAACTTGCCCTGAAGTTAAGAGGTGGCCAACGTAATAGTACCATAAGAAAAAGAATAGGGAGAAATGGAGATGTAAGCAATCGAAACCATAAACATAGCTGCCTTGGATGAGTTGTTTAGCCAGCTTCATGAAAGAGAAGTGTTTAAGTTAACAAAGTAAGGGGTTTCTCGTTTAAAGTTAAATGTCTCTTATGTTAAACATGTTCCATATGCTTTTGTTGATTTACTTGAGCAAGTCTTAATTAACAACTCTTCGCTTTGGTAGATGATCTCTTGCATTTTTGGGTATCAAAACATTACATATTTTCTAAACTATAATTCGTTTTCTCATTTACGACTGTATTTTAATGAAAGAATACATACTATAACTGTTTTTAGGATTTCAAAGAAATTGACTATAATTTAGCTGCAAGCTTGTATGTTGTATTAAATTTGCCTAATTAGTTTATAATCAAACGTTTGCTTGGAATTTGTACGATCAAGACAAATCTTGTGAACTCAAACTTTAAAGTTATGAAACTGTATTAATTAAGAGCTTTTGTAGTTTTCATACAGAATAATTGTGTATCGTTTCCTCTGTTTTCTGGCGAGAAACATTTCATCTTGAAAGCTTTGGAGTTTAAAGAATCCTCCCTGCGTTTTCTCAACCATTTATTTCTCTCTCCTGAAAGTAACCCAAGGCATCTTTTTGTACCCGAAGCCCTTATAATAGCCACAGTTTTATTCACCTTAAACTTCGTATCTACTTAAAATATGTTTGCTGTGTTTGAATAAAGATAAAAAGGCTAACGCTATTGCAAAATTATGAATAAGTCATCAAATCGTGTTCCAAAAGTGCATACATTTAATTCCTTTATTTACTTTATGCTAACCTTTATTGGCCTACTTGATATCCAACATTTATCTAAATTTCCGCCTTTTTACTTCACTAATATTACATAAACATTTCATCCCCACAGCTTAGTATATTTTTGTTTATTGTCAATCAAAATCTAGACTATACAGGAGAATTGGCTCCAGGATCTTTCAGACACTAAATTTGGCGACCATGAAGACTTGTTCTGTTCTAAATATTTTGGAAAAAGTTTGATACTTACTTTTGAATGCAACTCTCTCCCTTTTACATCCTGCCATCGTCTGTCACTCTCAGTGAAATTGAAATATAAAATTTAGGCCAAAGGCCAAGCACTGGGACCTATGAAGTCATTCAACTTTGAAAAGGAAATTGAAAGTCAATAAGTTTTAAACGTGTAACAGAAAGAAAACCTCAAAGTTGCACGTTGCACTAGTCAACAATTATTAAAGGAAGGTGGAAAAGTATGATGGAATAAAGAGAATATGAACAGAGGTATAGTAAAAGAAATGAATGGGATAGCGCTAAGGGCCGAAGGGGGAAGCTGCAAAGAATGTTAAGTTATACCTAAGGCTCACCGCGTGAGTTGCACCGACGGCACTATGATTACACAAATCAGTCACTAAGAGCTTTCCACAATCTGAGTTAACATAAATTGCATAACTTGGTGGTTTCTGTTCACCCTCATTACCATACCTTTGCTAACATTCATTTTCATCTTGGAATTTTTTTTAAAACTTTCTCTGGTCTCTTTCTTCAGTATACCCAGTCAACAGACTATCCCTACTCTATCAAGACCCTTTTCCCATCACACGATTTTCTCTTGCGTCTTTCATTGTTTTAAGATTTTGTATCAGTCCATCCATAAAGATTCAATAGATATGTAAATATAAATTCTATTCTCACATCTACTTTTACACTTGCCTATTTCTACTCCATCTTCGAATTTTGCTTGCATCTCATTTTCTCTCTCGGCACCAGTATCTTCATTTCTGATCCATTTTTTATGAATCTTCTTATTCAACGTATGTGTCTTAATTAAATTTATAACCACCTTTTCTCACTAATACATTCACCAGTTCGTTTTTACATCTCTGTATTAGAGCACGCACTGATAAGTTTTTCTTGATAGTTTTCTCTATACCCATTATTTGAAAGCCATGCATTTCCAAGTCACCACCCTCGTTTGAACACATTTCTGGAAGATCTTTCCATTTACATTCTGCCCCAGATCTGCGCACGCTTAATTTACGTCAGGCCTATTCTTATTACCAATACATTGAAATGCTTTCTGTATATGAGTTTGCTGTAACACTGAAGACACTCCTGTCCATCACAAGGTTGTTTGTTTTGAGTGCTACCTTGAGCATTACTCTCCAACACTTATTGACTGGACACCTCTTCTAGTTTCTCGATTATTGGATTTGATCTTTCTTTCATATCACTTACCTTCAAGTGTAGAATTCTTCTGGCCTTCTTACAGGAATTTCTGAATTATTTAACGTGCCTCAATAAAAAATAATCGAGAGTCATAATTTAAGGGCTAAGAGACAGGAATGTCAATAATAGGAGAAGTCCAAGAAATACGGATGTCAGGATTTTGGTGGTCAAAGAGCAGTAATGTCAGCATTTACGGTGACTAAGAGGCCTTGATGCCAACTTCAAGTTGATCCAAGAAGCGAGAGGGTAGACTTTTGGGCGTCTAAGAGACGGCTTTGTCAACATTTAAGGGGTCCCAAAGAAGTTAATGTCGTATTTAGAGGGGTGTGGCGGTGAAGCCCATTAATAAGCTTTTTAATGTGTGTTCATGTCATAATTTTGATATCCATATCGAAGAAATCCAAACCGTGAATATTTTACTATGTATAAAAATCCGTGGTATTTAATGGATGTGTATCTGTAATATAAAATCTGTTTGTGGAAGACTTTGTCATCTGCAATTTATATTTTTTTAGCAAATTTTGTAAGATACCAATAATGAGAAAAAAGTCTATGAATAAAACGTTTCTGAATAAATGATGTTATGCATAATTACATCCTATCCCGCACTGAGGTTATACATTTTGAAGTAGAGGTACTTCGAGAGGTGTGAGTCGCTCGCTTTCGTCGTACCCAAAATACGATGATGTAGGAAGAGAGAAAGAGACAGATAATTCGTTTCCTGATTGAGTTGTGCAACACGCCCAATTCTAACTTTTGAATCCTGGACTTTTGTTTTAATTTAGGTGAATCTTGGTTCCAATCGTTGTCATTGCTGCAGTCTAGAGGGCTCCTCTGACAATGAAGTTCACTTAGCATTTCAATTATCACGCGTTCATATTTACTTTAAAAAATGGTTAATTTTGCTTTTTGTTAGGCTAACAATTGCACAAGTTTAACGTTCCATGCGCTTCCACATGATTATATGATGCCTCGGAATCTCTGGAAAGAGAGAAGCCGTAAATGCCAAAAAGTTTTGATGTTAAAGTCTCGCTTTCTCTGGCGTGTATTTCTTCCTCCTCCTCTCTCTCTTTCTCTCTTGTAGTACTAGGTAGGCTACGTTTAGGCATGGGTAAACGACGAGCAGCATAAAAAAAGATAATTATAGATGTGAACAGTTAATATTTGATGTGTGGACCGATCAAACTGTGACTGTAATATTTTAATTAATCCTTATTACAAACTAGGAAACCCATGTATTCAGTGCAGATAAAACCAATTAAGAAACAATAATGATATCATCCCAGTTTTGCATATTGCCTGACAAGAAAACATGACAGTGCTTTGGAAATGTTAACGGTATCTTGCTATTAATAACAAGGCCATATCGGATGTTAAGCGCCTCGGTGGCGTGGTCGGTATGGTCTTGGCGTGCCATTTCGGTGGCCGCGAGTTCGATTCTTGGGCATTCGATTGAGGAGTGATAAATGTGTATTTCTGGTGAAACAAACAATATCGGGATGTTTATACATTTCGTTTTGCAAACACAGCGTTTTAATACCGTTGTGTTTGTAGTAGATTTATCAGTTGAATCATTTACGTTCATAGCGCTGGATGTCTGAACATTAAAATTAATGTTCAGACATCTCTTGTTATAAATGACTGTTACAACGTTGTATATTTCAGTTGGTACAACTTGCGATCAGCTACAGTAATAATAGTTTTTTTATGATGTTTTTTTAGAATTCTCTTATGCTGGCAGTGAACGCTTGCTCAGGATTGTTATATTCTTGGCCAGAAGGTCTTCGACAAGTTTTCTTGATGTTAAATTGCTCTCTCTTAGTGAATCTTCTCTGGCAATTTTGATTCAACTGCGACAGCTTTGCTACACCCAAAGCGTCCATTAATTTATCGTGTACTATCTGATTGTCGACCAATCAAAGGTTTTTAGTGTCTTGTCCGATGCAAGACATATAGAATATTTTGATAAAACACTGTAAACAATTGAGCCTATAATGATATAACACGACATGATAGTTGAGAAGTGCCCCATTGTAAGGTTATGTACTGCTTTGCATCTCAAAGACGTTAGCAATTTCAATATAGGACTTTAAATAAACTTTTTCTTACATCTAGAGTGTTCATATAGAACCCAGAATCTTTTGTGTAATGCCGTGTAACACATGATTCATTCAGGGGTGTACCCAGAAGGTACTTAAGCACTCTGGACAAGTGTTTAGTTTCTTAGAATGTATTTTTTTTTCGGTACAGGGTAGAGACTATTCTTTTTTTAATTTTGGTTTTGTTGATTTAACCGATTTTTTGAACATACCACGTACAAAGGATGAGGGTATTTTTAAGGTAATAATGTTGCTCTGTATTACTGAAGAATCCTGACACCAAGGTTGTTCAGAGAAGTCCTATATCCTTGATCAGTGCTTCAATAGAGATATGCCCATCCAGATTACTCTAATTCTTTCCGGTATAAAGATTATAGAAACCAGGATCTGTCACTTTTCTGATGCGGTATGGACATGATCATTTCCCTTGTAAGTAGTAAGAATAAAAGGGCGGTTTGCGGTGAGGAGTTAGGAGCATAAATACATTTTGAAAGAGCCAAGTAAAAAAAAAAAAAAAAGTGAAGTCCCATAGTCTTGTTTGAAACCTTTTAAGCTGAAGTTTCTGCTATGAGAACGGGCACGTCTTTTAAGCGTGTAGAGAAGTTTGGTGTTTGTTTTTAGAAGCATTTTAATGAGCAGTTATTTGTCATATCTATTCAGCATGAACATGAAGACTGTAACTAAAGTTAAAGACTGTAACTAAAGTTAACCTTTATTTTGCATGCGGTGGTTTTGTAACCGAAAACGGCAAGGACCGCCTAAATATATTGAACAAAACGTAGAAATGAGACGACCACTTATAGGTTAATCCCTTAAAGTGAATAGTCAAGAATATGAAGTTAGCGACAGCATAGCTGTTGCCAGAAAATTCATATACTTCTATTTTACGACTGACATAACAGGTTTAGAAGATCAGAAAATTTAAGAGAAAGTGCTTCCAAAAGCTGATTTAGAATTACCTCTGAATAATTTTACGCTGTGTATTATTTTCTAATTTTTTTTCCTTCTTTGATATTTACATATAAGTAAAGTATTCTTTGAAAGCTTGCAATGCAAGTTCTGGAACTCGATGACATATAAACTCATTTTTACAAGTGATGATGTAGGAACACTATTTAGAAGGGAGCTCCTTAGCACGGAAACAAATAATTTAGTCAAAAGTCACGACGTTACTTTTGTAAAGTTAAACTACTTTTCATAAAATCTTGAAACTGTCGTAATTTTAGTGTTACATATAACATCCTACAGCATATTGATTATTATAATTATATTTACCGTTAACAATTATTAATTTTCCGTCTCGATAACTTCGATGTGTTTCTATCACAATAGGGAGTCGAACAATCATATTGCATTATTTGAAAGCAGCTGCTAAAATTGAATTATCTAGGGAAAGGTGTAATAACCAGTTTTATTTCAGTAAGAGTTGACTCACTACAGGGTTCATCTTCATGTGTCTTTCATACGTAAAGTGTTACTAGTAATGTTCCGATTGTATTGTTCGCCTTCCGTATAGTATTCTTATATGAAAGATGGGTTTCGTTTGTCAGATAAACCGCCCAAACTTACACAAGGTATGCAGATAAAATCCGGAAGAACGAAAAAAATTATGTAATGTATGGATAGCTTTGTTGATTTGAACGTCAGTAGATTCAACATACGAAAGACGTAAGAAGACTAACCCTGATCATTCTAGGCAAACCGTGATAGGAATCGTCGAGCGCGCCAGTTATATAAATAATAATAATGATAATAATAATTATAATAATAATAATATCCTTTATTTCAGCTCAGGGCCATATACATGGAATATACAAAATACAGACAGTAGCATACACAATCTAGACATGAGACAACATGATAAAAAAATGAATAATCAGCACTTTTCCACAAAATAGCTGAGGTACCATTAAAGATAGTAATCATAATACTGGTAATAACAGTAATAATATTGGTGAGGAAAAAAAATGCATTGAAAGTTATGCAGTTAGTGCACAGATTATATAACTTAGATTTCAACTAGAGACCTTAGGTGGTTAGCTACAGTAGTCAGGTCCAGAGGGCTAAATACGAAAATTGAATGTAAAAAAACTCTAATTTGATAGTAATCACAGTAATAATGAAAAATGAAATATCAGCAATAAATATAATAATGGCAAAATCTGCAGATGACATCTTGCCAATACAGAGATTAAGTCCTTTAGGGGACAAAGGCCTCATTTTCCCATCTTTCCCACAATGTAGATCTTGCTTCACTCCTTAGGATGCTTTGTATGAGCGAGTTGCTGCTGTCTCTCACTCGGGTTACCAGACTGGACATTGTTCGCTTTACAATGATTTTTAAATTGTCCAGGTGGTTTTCTATGAACATCTGTGTGGCGAATTGGCAGCGGGGAGTGTTTGTGAGGCGTCTCAGAATGTCATTGTGCACAACAGTGATATGTCTCATGGTCTCTCTTGTATAATGTAGTTCGTCTAGAGGGAGCACCCATAGATACTGAAGCAGTACGAGCGGAAGAGCAGCATTTTCACGTCTCGGTGACAGAAGGCAAACTTCCTTGCAATCATGTTGCCAGTTGCACATAGTTTACGATGCCTCTATTCAATGTCTGCCGTATCTTTTAGGTCGTCTGTGATAATGTGACCCAAATACGGAAATTCGTGCACAAATTCCAGCGTATGGTTTCCGAGGAAAATTTGTGGTTCTGCTATATGCTTAAGCGATCTCGGGAGCAGCGACATGCACTGGGTCTTGGTTTCGTTGTAGATTATATCAAATTCCTGAGCATATTGGTGGCAAGTGTCGGTGAGTCGTTGGAGACCTTGCCCTGATGGGGAAATCAGAACCATATCATCGGCGTAACAGAGGTTGTTTATAGATGTTTCATTTACAGTGCATCCGATTGGGAGTGAGTTCAGTTTGACATTCAAGGCATCTGTGTACATATTAAACAGGTATGGAGAGAGAATGCCCGCTTGCCGAAGCCCGTTCAGGGAGCCAAAGGTGTACGATTATACGTTACCCCATTTAACACAGAATTGCTGTGTGGAGAACCAGCAGTGTAAAATGATAATTAGATATAGGGGTGTGCCCCTTTTATGCAGCTTCAGGAAGAGCTTCAGGTAGTTTACTCTGTCAGATGCTTTTGTCACATCTACAAAACAAAGGAAAACAGGAGAGGCTGATGATAGGTGAGTAGTTCAGCAATTCTTTCAGTATGTAGATGCAGGTATCAGTTGAGTGGTTTGCTTTAAACCCCAACTGGTTGTCAGTGGTGTGTAGAAAGGGGAGAAGTCTCACTAGAAGAACCGACTCGTATCTTCGATGCGATCGTTGTGATTGCAATCAGTCGGTAGTTGCTAGGGTCAGCTGCATCCTTTAGCTTGTTTTTGATTAATGGTATCAAGTGAACTAAGAGTAGGGAGTCTGGAAGAAACTGGTGAATTATGCACGCATTGAATAGGGCAGCTAGCAAAATGTAAATTATCGGATGGCAGAATTTGAAAGCCTCTGCGGGAAGACCATCACAGCCGGGTGATTTATTATTAGGTAGGCTGTTTATGGCATCGCTGATGTTACCTGGCGTAATACGGTCTGCAAAATGAAAATGAATGTTGTCAGTAAGGAAGTTATCTACAGCCCTTTGGGAATCTTGATCATTTATGCAATTCAGGATATTGTTGAATTGATCGCCCCACATACTTGCGATAACTTCGTCTCCGACTGCTTCCCCTACTCTCTGTGACAGCTTTTATTTTGGAATTTAAAGACTGGATATCTTTCCAAAGACGAGGATAATAACCAGATTCTAAGTTTCTAGACATTGCATCGGCTCTTAGTTGTTTTTCATTTAACCTACAGTGCTTAAGAGCAAGTTTGAACTGCGCCCTCGCCTGCCTCATTAGTAATGCAGTGTGTCCTTCCCTCGGGCAACCATTTTGCCTCCAGTTAAAACATTTCTCGTGAGTATGTACACAGATCTTTAACCAAGTCACTTCATCCAGGTATATTACGAGAATTACCTTGACGAAATCTATAGGCAGTCCTGCCCGAAGCAAGCATAGCGGAGATTATGTTCGAATAAAATTCATTCAGATCTCTCCTGTGGTGGTCATTTCTACAATTTGTGTTGGTACAAAGTAAGGTGTCTGCCGGTTGAACTATTGACCTCAGCCTGGTTTCCGTGGTCGCCCTAAAGTATCTGGTTTTCTGTTGGTTTTTAAAATACCAGTTTACCGCTGGTGGGCGGTCAGTTAAGGGGTTCACGGTAGGGAGGGATGGAGTACTGAATGACACCTGTAATGGGATGTGATCGTAGCCCGTTGCAAGGTCGATCTATACACTGCGGTTAGTTGTCTCCGTCTTTCGTACATTAATCATCTTCGTTGAACCGTTGAAATCGTTAAAGCTATTGACACAATACATACGTTTTCATTCTTCCGGACATTTGTTTTCATTTAATTATTTTTTTTCCACAGTTTTTTATACGTTTCGACAGTCACTGAAGAACGACACGCGTTTTATATTATATATCATATATATTATATATAATAATATATATGTCTATATATATATTATATATATGTGTGTGTGTGTGTGTGTGTGTGTGTGTGTGTATGTATGTATGTACACACGCATACATATATACACACGATTTTTTGCATAGTCTTTATTTCTTTTCAAGTACGAAATGGACATGTGCCGTAAATGTTCCAGCATTTAATGTATAAAGGATAAACAGAACAGCGGTTCTGTTACAATATTTTTTTGTATATATATATATATATATATATATATATATATATATATATATATATATATATATATTTATTACACACAAAGCTATCCACTGCTTCTGTGTTCGAGACATAGGCCTCTGACAGATTTGGCCAACCATTAGAGCTATCTTATGGTTTCAAAGATGCTAAGTAGCATGGCTGACAGAGATAAAAGATGCCATTCTTCCTGAGAGATGGCCCACCCTTAGGATGTACTTTGCCCCGTCAAGACAGAGGCCTTCTCCTGTTGTGCATCAGGTAGGACACGTTTTAGCAGATGTAATCCTGAGACATCGGGAATCCTTCCTGTCCACTGTGTAGAGGAACATATCACAACAGTTGGTTTTCGCTACATATTAGCCCACTGCAGGCTCATCAGGTTACCTTTCACTAGAGATTAGAAGAGAGGAGTGGAGGAATCCTCTTGTATTTTAGGTTTCCTCCTCACAAATCGCTCACTAACGAAGAAAGTGTCAGCAGAGCTACTCTGCTTGGAAGGCAGAAAAACTCCACTCCAGCAGAAGACATTCCTGCCCAAGGCCTAGGTATAGGCATTGGTCCGAGCAGAGGAGGGGATGTGTGTAAAGATTTTTAGTCGTATGAGGTCTTATTAAGTTTCCCTTGGCTCTTGATGGGCCATTTACAAAGGTTCAATCAGATGTCAGTTAGAATTCAAAATATATTTAACAATTATATTTCAACAAATATACCCTTATATTAATATATACAAGATATGTCATACAAAATAAATATTAACGAAACAAGGATCACAGCATTATAAGAAATAGATGATTAGCTACATGCTGCATCAGAGCCGACATCAAGGAAGGCAGTACAAGTCAGATGTAGGGGACCATTATTTTTACAGTAATTAGGCAAGAGAGAGGGATTCTATAAATACATTAACACTGCACCAGAACCCCATAACATACAAGCACACATATTTATATAAATATTTAAAAACAATAAATGAAATTAAACAAAGCACAATTTAATCTTACAAGTCGGTCAGTGGAGGGCTGCTTTGGTAATTATCTGTCAAGATTTTACAGCTTTACCCTATACCTCGGATGCTATAGAACACCAACTACCCAAGGATACAAAACTGGAAGTTAAACTGACAACTTTGGACAACTCCATCTGTTGACAAGTCTGTTCAAGGCTTCTTATATAAGACAATACTTCGACAATACCACATGCCAAGAACGAGCAAACTTTAAATACATAAACTAAAAGCATCGACTCAACATATCAGGCCCAATATTTTCTGACCCTTTTATATACTGTATATGAAAAGAAAAGGGTTGTAAACTCAATGCCCATCTCAGTAACCTGTCATTCTTATTCTTCAGGTTTTTCAAATAAGTGAGTGATAAATGGTCTGTTTAAAGAATAAACTCCTTGCCAAAGAGGTACTCCTTGAATCTTTGTATTGCCCAAACTATGGCAAAACATACCTTTTCTATGGAAGAGTAACGTTTCTCTGTTACAGAGAATTTCTTACTACCGTAAAAGAATGTTTTGTATATGCAACTTCCCCGGCAGATATATACTTAGCTATAGTCTCCGACGTCCCGACAGAATTCAAAACTCGCGGCACACGCGACAGGTAGGTCAGGTGACCAGCCCTCTCCCGCCGCTGGGTGGCAGGAATAGGAACCATTCCTGTTTTCTAACCAGAATTTTTCTGTCGCCGGTAGCAACAACAACGTTGTTGGTACCTCCTGCTTAGAATCTTTTCTCGTTGGCCGAGGATTATCTGTTTGACCTTTGGTGATGTATATTGATCTTTGGCTTTGGCATACGCTTATCGTGGACCGTTTTTTGGATTTTGGTTTGGATACTCTTTAAAATGTCTGACGTGGTACCTGTTTTAGAGTGTGTACGAAAGAGGGATGTAAGGTGAGGCTACTGAAAGCTGCGGTGGATCCTCACACGGTCTGTAAAAAATGTAGGGGGAATGATTGTTCTGCAACTAATACCTGTCTTGAATGTGAGAGTTTGACGGAAGTTGAATGGAAGAACTTGGCTTCTTATGTAAGGAAACTTGAGAAAGATAGAGTTAGGAGGGCTTCCATCAGAAGCTCAAGTAGATCCTGCTCTATTGAGCAGGAAGTAGCTCCTAACTCTTCTGTTAATTCACCTGCTCATAGTTTGGTTTCAGCCCCTTCCCCCAGCAGCGAACCTGTGGATGCGTCTACGGAAATGGCTGCAATGAGAGCCTCTATAATCAACTTAAAATCGCAACTGCAAGCGATGAAGGATACAGGTAAGCGCAGTGACGAGTGCAGTGATTTGTGCAGTGTCCCCAGTGAAGTGGAGGGGGCGTCTGACCGACTCCGCATTGCTCCTAGGCCTAGACCTCTTTCAGACTCCCATGACCAAGGGAGGAGGAATGTCGAAAGCCGCAAGGGGGATGTAGAGTATTCCCAACGGTCAGGCGTCCCTTCGGCAGATCCTGTAGCCGCTTCCCAGGCTGCCAAGGACAGCTGCTTCCCAGGCTGCCAAGGACAGCTATTGCAAAAGCGTCCTCAGGAAGTGCTTTTCTGACTCGGACTCTTCGTCTCCAAGAAGAGGATGGAGTTCTACCTCTAAGTTCTCTTAAGAGAACCTGGAAAACGCCAGCAAGCAAAACTTTGCATTCCAGTCCTGAACCTTTTCTGGAGTATTCTCCTGCTCGTAAGAAGAGAGCTCCGAGATCTCCTGACTCTTCTCCGGAAGGTTTTGCTTATAAGACAAAGGAAGTTTTGGTAGGACTCCAGCAGCAGTTGTCCGCCTTAGTAGGAGTTCTTTCAGAAGGCTCTTCTTGGAAGAAAGACGTTTCTCTTCCCATCAAGAGTTCAGTTAGGAGAGCCTCAGATAGTAGGCGCTCTGGTGCCAACAGACGCTCCTCGCCTGAAAGGTTTTCGTCCCCAGCGAAACCTTCTTCAGTTGCTTATGACATGAATCGTATGTCCTCTCCATCTAAGCTCGCTGATCGAAAACTCCTTTCTAGGAAGAGTTCTCCCAGGAGTTTTTCTAGAGGCGCTTGCGCCTCTCATGACAAGTACCAGGAACCTGAGAGCCTCCTTTCGCCTGATTATTCGCGGATTTCTCGTGAGAGAATTTGTTCGTCTAAGAACTCCGGGAGAGAAGAGAGTCCCTCTCTTTTCAGAGCTCCGCAAGAAGGTAGGAGCGTTCGTTCATCCTCCAGACGATTCTCGAAGGATAGATATCCTTCTAAGGACTCAAGAGTCTCGCCGAGTAGGCACCAAGATTTTGACAAGTGCTCTTCGCCTCCCAGGAGGTCTAGGAGAGAATCAAGCGCCTCTCCTACTGGACACCAAGATAAAAGGAGCTATTCGCCTTCTAGACGCATTCACCAGGATGCAAGCGCCTCTTCTACTTGGCGACGGGAGCAAGGGGTTCTCCTTTCTCCTCGCAGGTGCTTTTCGCCTTCCAGGCGTCCTCACCAGGACGCAAGCGCCTCGCCTTCTTGGCTCAGGCACCCTCACCAGGATGCAAGTGCCTCTCCTTCTTGGCACAGGCGCTCTCGCCAGGACGCAAGCGCCTCTCCTTCTTGGCGCCAGGAACAGGATGTTCTCCTTTCTCCTCGCAGGCGCTCTTCGCCTCACAGGCGTCTTATTCAGGACGCAAGCGCCTCTCCTGGCAGGCGCAAGGAGCAGATCAGAAGCCCGAGTATAGGGAAACTCCAGGACGCTTGCAGGAAGGAGGATAGGACCAAGTTTTCTGATAATATCCAACAAGTGGATATTGATTCTCCTGCAGATAGGAATCGTGAGAGAAAAAGGCTTCTTTCTCCGGATCGAGCTCCAGAAAAGGGAAGAATGTGTTCTCCTCATAAGGATCTTTCTCCTGGGAAGCCCTCTTCGCCTGCAGCTCCTTTGGAAGAAGTTTCGGAAGAAGAAATTCCCAAAGATGCAGGAGTTTCTGACTATAAGAGACTTGCTTGTGTATTGTTGCAAGTGTTTGGAGACTCTCTACGCCCGTCGGATCCCCTTCTCCGGGGTCTTTATTATCCAGTACGAAACTGTCGAAGTCCTCCTCCTTCGTCAGAATGACCCCTACTCTTTCTATGAGAAAGTCTCTTAAGAGTCTCGAGAGCTGGCTCAAATCGAAAAAGGAAGCGGGGAAGACGGTATTCGCTTGTCCTCCTTCCAAGCTGACGGGAAAACCGGGTATGTGGTATGACACCAAGGAGCCGATGGGCCTGGGACTTCCTTCGTCCTCAGATGCGGACTTTTCCGCACTGGTGGATGCATCAAGACGACACGCTCTGCATTCTGCAAAAGCCTCTTGGGGGATGTGTGAGGTAGATCATCTCATCAAGGGCCTGTTCAAGACTCTTGAAGTCTTTAATTTTATGGACTGGGGTTTGGGAGCTTTAGCCAAGAAGTCTCAAGACCCAGACTTCGTTAGCATGGAGGAGTTGGGTAGCGTATTAACTTGCCTAGATAAGGCGGTTATGGATGGCTCCAATGAGGTTGCATCCCTTTTTGGATCCTGTATTTTGAAGAAGAGGGCAGTGTTTAGCTCCTTCTTAACGAAATCTGTTTCGCCTCTGCAGAGATCCTCCCTTTTGTACGCGCCCCTCTTTAGTCACCTTTTTCCTCAGGAAATCGTGAGGGATATTTCGAGGACCTTGTCAGAAAAGGCCACACAGGACCTGTTGGCCCAGTCGGCTAAAAGGCTTAAACCTGCTGTTCAGGTAGCGAAGAAGGAGAAAGTTCCCTTCCAGCAGCCCTTTCGGGGAAGGTCCGCCCCTAGATCCTCTCTCAGAAGTAGACGATCGGAGAAGAGAGGAAGGTCTTCTCGAAGGCCGTTCGTCAAGAACCAATGAGACTGCTGTCCACCAGACAAAAGTGGGTGCCAGGCTTCTAAACTTTTACAAAACTTGGGCACAGAAAGGTGCTGATGCCTGGTCCCTATCCATCCTAAAGAAAGGATATTTAATCCCCTTCAGGGAAAAACCTCCCTTGACTACAACTCCAAGGGAGTTGACAGCAAATTACAAGGACTCTGTCAAGAAACAAGCCCTTCTACATCTCGTGGAGCAGATGCTTTACAAGGAAGCCATAGAGGAAGTAAAAGATCTCTCTTCTCAGGGGTTTTACAATCGCCTGTTCTTGGTTCCGAAAAGTTCAGGAGGTTGGAGGTCAGTTCTGGACGTGAGCGCCCTGAACGTGTTCGTAGCAAAGAGGAAGTTCACAATGGAGACGACATCCTAGGTTTTAGCAGCCCTTCGTCCAGGGGACTGGATGGTATCCCTGGACCTGCAGGATGCGTATTTCCACGTGCCAATACACCCGTCTTCCAGGAAATACCTCAGGTTTATGGCTCAAGGAAGAGTTTTTCAATTTCGGGCCCTATGCTTCGGACTTTCAACAGCCCCGCAAGTGTTCACAGGACTGATGAAAAATGTGGCTCACTGGCTTCATCTCGAAGGGATTCGAATATCCTTGTATCTAGACGACTGGCTGATACGAGCACAGTCGCGAGTCAGATGTCTGGAGGACTTAAATCTGACATTGAAGTTAACTCAGTCCTTGGGACTGTTAGTAAACCTCGAGAAATCCCAGATGATTCCCCAGCAGAACATTGTTTATCTGGGGATTCGGATGGATTCTCGGGGTTTTCATGTATTTCCCTCACAGGAAAGACAGAACCGCTGCTTGGAAAAAGTAGCAACCTTCCTAGAGAAAGAACAATGTTCCGCGACGGGAATGGATGAGTCTTCTGGGGACCTTTCCTCGTTGGAACAGTTCATATCTCTAGGAAGCTTCACCTAAGGCCTTTACAGTTCTACCTAAGAGAACATTGGGATCAGAGATACCAAAATCTGTCCGATTCCTTCCAGATTTCGAAGGAAATAAAGGAGGACCTTCTTTGGTGGATGAATCTGTGCAGACTCAACGAAGGAGTATCCCTTCACGTTCCGAACCCTCGGCTAGTGTTATATTCCGACGCCTCAGATGCGGGGTGGGGAGCCACTCTAAGGACGAGAGAAGTGTCAGGCACCTGGAGGGGAGAGCAGGTGTCCTGGCACATCAATTTGAAGGAATTGACAGCGATTCACCTGTCTCTCATACACTTCGAGGCTCAGATCTCAGGTTCAGTCCTGCAGATCAATTCGGACAGTACAACAGCCTTAGCTTACATCAGGAAACAAGGAGGGACGCACTCGTTCTCCCTTTACGAAAAGGCAAGAGAATTACTGCTTTGGGCAGAAGAGAGAAGAATCACTCTCCGGACAAGATTCATTCAAGGGGAGAAAAATGTAAGAGCCGACCTTCTGAGCAGGAAGGACCAAGTACTGCTTACAGAATGGACGTTGCATCAAGAGGTATGCAACAGACTATGGAACCTCTGGGGGAGACCAAATATAGATCTTTTTGCCACCCATTGGAACAACAGGCTGGAAAATTACTGCTCCCCGATCGCCGACCCAAGGGCGATTGCTGTGGACGGCCTTCTCCTCGATTGGTCCGGAATAGACGGATATGCTTTTCCACCGTTCAAGATCGTATCAGAAGTGGTAAGAAAATTTGCAGCAGCAGAGAGAGCCAAACTGACCCTCATAGCCCCGTTCTGGCCAGCGCAAAACTGGTACACAAAGGTACTGGGATGGATAGTAGACTTTCCGAGATCTCTCCCAAACAGGAGCGATCTACTCAAACAACCCCACTTCAACAGGTATCACAAAAACCTGCCCGCTCTCGAGGTAAAAGGACTTTCGTCTCTAGTGGGTACAGAACAAGAAAGGGCTCTTTGCCAAGTTAGAAGCCTTAAGTTCTACGTAGAGAGGAAGAACGAACTGAAGGGGAGTAAGGATAGTTTATGGTGCTCAGTTAGAGATCCCAGAAGACAGATCTCAAAAAATGCTCAGGCGTTCTTCATCAAAGATGTAATCAAGGAAGCCCATTTAGCGTGTAAAGAAGAACAACTGGACCTCCTTAGAGTTAAAGCTCAAGAGGTAAGAGCAGTTGCTACCTCTTTAGCATTCCACAAGAACTTGTCTATACAGACTCTTGTGGAGTCAACTTTTTGGAGATGCAATTCAGTCTTTGCATCTCATTACTTGAGAGACATTCAAGTGACGTACGATAAATGCTTTACTCTAGGAGCTTACGTATCTGCGGATTCGTTGCTGGGACAGGGAGCTGAACCCAATCCTTTTTAGTTTTATTATGTTAGGGTTTTTAATGGTTTTGGTGCGTTTGTTTGGTCGATTGAAAAAGGGTGCAGGAGTTGACCCCTTTCAAATCGTAGTTCTAACATGTTAGTGTGGTCAGGTGGTCGGGATTGGTTGTTATGCTCCTTGTAGTGTCTTAGTTACCTAAAGCTCTATCATGTAAGAGGGTTAGCCCCCGTTGGTATGATACAGGTCAAGGTTCTGCCATGTAAGTGGGTCAGCCCCCATTGTTACGATCCAAGAAAAGGCTCTGCCATGTAAGTGGGTAAGCCCCCATTGGCATGATCCGAAAGGGTTATCAGTCACAGGTCTCATCCTCTCTGAAACTCTGGTGGCAAGCAGACTCATAGACAGTATCAATGAAGTCTTCTTCCATATCAGGTAGGAACCAAGGTTGTTTTTTAATATACCTACAACGTATGTTGTTTCCCCGTTTTTATATTCATAAATATTTATTATGTAACTGTCTCTTGCCCTCCACCAAGGGTGTCAATCAGCTAAGTATATATCTGCCGGGGAAGTTGCATGTACAAAAATGATATTGTTAGTATACAATAAAGTTTTGTACATACTTACCCGGCAGATATATACTTAGCTATAGTCTCCGACGTCCCGACAGAATTCAAAACTCGCGGCACACGCGACAGGTAGGTCAGGTGACCAGCCCTCTCCTGCCGCTGGGTGGCGGGAATAGGAACCATTCCCGTTTTCTAACCAGAATTTTTCTCTTCCACCTGTCTCCTGAGGGGAGGCTGGGCGGGCCATTAATCGTATATATCTGCCGGGTAAGTATGTACAAAACTTTATTGTATACTAACAATATCATGTTTCAAGATACCATCAGTTTCCTGTAACAACACAGCACCCATTCCATTATTCGAAACATCAGTACCTGAAAAGAAAGTCTTATTAACATCAGGCAACATTAAAATGGGGTGATCAGAAAGACATCGTTTAAGCTCTTTGAAACACATGATTTGTTCATTTGACCTTTGTAAAATATTATTGCTTTCCTTCTTTAGTAGATCTTTCATAGGAGCAGACACACAAGAAAAACCAGGCCGAAGCCTATTGTAAAATCCCACAGTTCCCATAAAGGATCTCAATTGCCTTTCGGTTGATGGCAAAGACATGTCTATTATATCTTTATTAATCCTGTTATCTAAAAGACCCAATGCATGTCTGCCCATTGAAAATCCTAAATACTTTTAAATTTTCAAAATCAAATAAGCATTTACTTGGACCCACAGTTAATCCATGTTCCCTTAGTCTTAACAAAACAGTCTTAATATGTTTTAGGTTATCAACAAAGTTACAAGAATGAATAACTATGTTATCAAAATAACAACTGGTATTAGATAAATCTGAAAGTACTTTGCACATTAGTCTCATAAAAGTTGCACATGCAGTTTTTAAACCAAAAGGCATTCTTTTGAACTGCATTAAACCATACCTAGTAGCAAAAGCAGTATTTTTTTTTTTTTAGTTTAGAGCCGTTAGGACTTGCCAATAACCCTTATATAAATCTAGTTCAGAAAAAAAAAACTTACCAGAAAATTCATGCAAAGATTAAGTTATACTTCAGAAAAAAAACTTACCAGAAAATTCATGCAAAGATTAAATTATACTTGGCATCGATCCATCAAAAATTACAGCTATGTTGTTTAATTCTCTGAAATCTATGCATAAGCGCCAGGAGTAATCAACTTTCCTAACAAGCACTACTGGTGAACAATAAGGAGATTTGGAAGGTTCAATTACATCCATAGCAATCATTTTATCAATTTCCTAATTGAAGGTTTCTACCAAGTTGATAGGTATTGGGTATATCTGACACTGGAATGGAATGTCTAATACTATACTGTGTTGAAGGGTTTTAGTAACACCTAGTTGGTCACAGATTACATCATTAACGGTTTGTAACAAACTATGTAACTCCGATATCTGTAACTCATTAATATTTGGGTTTATATGTACAGTGCTAAGCTTCTTTTCACAGAATTCAATATTTCCCCTGCCAGAATAGTCCTCTGTAACATCACTGACATTACTCACCACTTTACAAAACAATCTATCACAAGAACCTCCTTCAACAATTTCCTGAAAAAATATATAACTTCATTTCTCCTATAATAATGTTTTATCATAGCATGATATAGCTTATTATGTATCCCTACTTTCACAAAATAGTCTACTCCATTGTTGTGGCAGTCATCAATAACATGAGGACCTTTCCATTGCATCGGAAATTTATCCTATTTCCTGGGTTTAGCTTTCCTATCAAAGTACTCCTTATATCTAATTGAACTTACTTCTGCATTATATACAGGTATTCTTGCTATTTTCTGCAATTTAGCTCTAAGGTCTATGATATACTGTTAAGTTGTTTAACATTGTCCTCAACCATGTCATTAGTAATTAATCCATGCAAAATTGTCAAGGGACCTCTTACAGAGCGTCCATACAAAAGTTCAAATGGGCTAAATTCTAAACTATCATCAGGTATTTCATGATATGCAAATAACACAACTGGTATATATCTATCCCATTCTGCTGGGTTTTCTTTACAAATTTTCTTAAGCATACTCTTGAGGACACCATTTAATCTCTACAATACCGCAGGCAGCATGGTAAGGGCTAGCATGTAAAGCTTTAATAGAAAGTAGCCTATGAACTTCAGACATTAAATCTGATTTAAATTGGTTATCTCGGTCACTCAGAATTTTTCATGGAATCCCTACTCTACAGAAATCTTCAACTAGACTTTTAGCAATGGTAATGGTATCTATATTGCATAATGGTACGGACTCAGGATAATGGGTTGCTACATCAATAATTGTTAAAATATATCTGCGACCACGACTGGAGACAGGAGTAATAGGATCAACAATGTCCATGGCTATACGTGAAAAAGGTTCACTAATAATTGTCATCTTAGACATAGATACCCTTTTAACTTTTGGACCAGTTTTCTTGCAAGAAAGGGAAGAGCGACAAAATCTAGAAATATCTTCCCCGGCATTTGGCCAAAAAAATTCTATCCATAGTTTTTCTTGATGAAAAATGACCAGACATTAAAGATTCATGGCCAAATTTCATTATGGCCGCATGATACTTCAAAGGAACCAACAACTGTTTTCTTTCTAAATCTAACGTGTTTTTACTTTTAGCACATTCACAATAAATCAAACCCTTTATTTCTATAAATTGTACAACTCTATTCCTTTCGTATCTTCTCTAAAGACTGGCATGAACGTTGAGCAATAGGAAATTCTTCACTATTTATTGACATACCGGGGACACTAGTGACCAAAGGTAAAACAGGTTTAGTTAATCTCAACTGTTGGACCCTAGTTATAACAGTAATGGTAATTCTGAAATGAGGGCTCATTTCAGAATTACCATTTATCATATCAAGGCCTTCTCTGACATTTTCTTTTAAACCTGGTATTATACTGCATTAACTTTTCCAGAGAAGAATTTAGATTTAATGTTACACTTAATACGTGGTAAATAAATAGGAATGCCAAGAAAATTATAAACTTTAGTAGTCTTCCACAGTTTATAATGTTTTGGAAGCAAGTGTTCTCTAATTACAACTGTATTTTAGCCTGTATCCGATACAATTTCAGTAGGGACACCAAAGTCTTTACCACTAAAATAATTTCAAACGTTGCTCTTCCCTAACTAAAGCAACACCAATTTTAGTAACTCCAAATGGTTTTATACCTTTATCTTTAGGAAAATGTCTTGGATTATCTGGGCAATTTGGTTTAATATGACCTAATTGACCACACAAATGACACTTAACTTTAGGTGTATTTCCTATGCTTTTGGTATTTGTGTTCTTTACTTTCTCAACAAAAGTCCTAGATTTTGTCTTCTTACATTTAGTAACACCATGAGCAATCATATAACGGTCAGCTTACGTTGCCATTTCGTGATTGTCTACAAACTATTTTTCCAAAAGAAATCCCCTCAAATCCTTTGAACTATTTGCTAGTACCTGATCCATCACCATAAAATCACAAACTCCTTCAAAGTTTCAGATATGTCTGATAACTCTAGCCACCTTTCAAAGAACTGACGCATTTGATAAAGAAGCTGAATTTAATTCTTGCCACTTTCTAAAGTATTTTCCCTAAATTTTTTTCTTTATGCATAGGTTTAACAAGAAAATTTTTTAACAATGCAAGTTTAAACTCTTCATAATTGTTAGCATTTTCAGGAGAGAGATTGCAATTTGCTTTCAAGGCTCTGCCCTGCAATAGGGTGTCTAATAACACAGGATAATCATTCTTGTCCCAATAATAAAGCACTGAAAGCTTTGTATATAGGTTTCTATCTCAGTCTACATCCTCATTAAAACAGGGAATTTTAGGTAGCAGCTTAACAAGCTTAGTTTCTTTTGCAGAATTAGGAATACCAACTGCACTAGCTTTAATCTTCGCCAACTCTATTTCATGCTTCCGCTCTTCCTCTCTTTTAGCCCTTGCCTTCTCATTCTCAATCCTTTCTTTCTCCTTTTCAACCATTTTCTCTTTCCTTTTCCTATCCTCTCTTTCAGCTAACCTATCTTTCCTATCCTGAATAACTTTTAGTTGTTCCATAACAAATACGTTAGCTTCCTCAGTTGTTAAACCCAGCTGAACAGCCTTATCAAAAAACAAAAATATCTTTAGCCAATGATATAAATTTTATACAGTTACTCTAAATAACTTCAAAATTACACTTATTTATTAGCCCACAGTTTGTTAATTACTCAAAATACAACAACGACAATAATATTAAGCTTAATCACAAGTAACTTGATTAGAAATCAAAACTTATGATCAACTTTGACTATTCTGGGCACTAGCACCATTACTGGCACTTTAATTTCTATATTATCTCAGTACTATGAAATTATAATAATATAAAAGGAAATCTCACGGGTATGTTCACCATCAGTCTAAAATACCGGAACATTAACATACAACAAACCCCTAACAAGTTTCAAGATCTTTTGACCAAGTTTAACAAGTATAGTAGAAAACAACGTTGTTGTCCCATTCCTGCCTGAAAACACACCCGTTCCTTACACAACCAACTACTAGTCTACTGAAAATTCCACATGAAGTGGTAATGTTGAGAATCCAATGTTTTTTTGCATTTACCAATACATTTTCCAATACTATAAGGTATAACCAATAAAGAATTGCTGGGTGACACTCTGTCACCTTTGGGGAGCTCCTGCAACTTTATTGGCTGAACTTTTTTTCTGCCAAACTGCATACCTTATGTCAGACATAGTGTCAGAGGCATTTGAGACTATGCCATAACTGCGTGATATAAATGTAGTTGTTTGTTGTATTACAATTGACAAA